>NW_028318862.1:600000-827500 GCF_062004578.1 Staurois parvus | reverse complement strand
ATCTCCCAGCCATCCTGGTTTCATCCAACGGTTCCTGCGGAAGGAAGACAAGCGATCCAGACACCGACACACAATTGAGCCTTTACTATTTTTTATTTTGTAAGTGTTTTTAACCCCATATGAATAAACAACTGCATTGCTAATACTGCACTTAGGTGGAACCTCTCTTCTCTCTCTCCTTTCTAAATGCGGCCCTTCATTTGTCATTATCTGGCCCTTGGGGAACTATTCATCCCAGTGAAAAGAGACACTATTCTGCCCAATGACACCAACAATGGGGCATAATTCCCAACAGTGATATCAACAATGGAGAATTATTTCTCCTACTGACAATGATAGGGCACTAGTCCTCCTAATTCCAAAGATGGGGCACTGTTTACTCCCACTGATACCAGGAAAATTTCTATTTCTACCGGCCACAGCCCAAACCACCCCCCCTCCACCGGTTGAAGGACAATAACCTGGCCTTTTGTTTAGAAAGTTTGGAAACTCCTGCATTAAGATTAACATTACTTTTAAAACCACTTTAACTGATATTTTCCCCATTTCTGATTTACCTTCTGTGTGCAGCAGCCCCCCCCCCCCCCCAATACTTGCCTAAGCCCCATCGCAATCCAGCAATGTGCACGAGAGCCTCTGCTCTCCGGAGACTCTGCATCCTCATTGGCTGAGACATAATGGACGTGCAGAGCAGTGGCTCCTCAGGGGCTCCCATAACAAGCTACTTGCTCTGCGGGGAACTTGGCAGGAAAGAGAGACAGGAGTATCGGTGGGGGACCTAAGAAAAGAAGGTATCGGTGGGGGACCTAAGAAAAGAAGGTATCGGTGGGGGACCTAAGAAAAGAAGGATTAAGTCTCCTCTGTGCAAAACCACTGCATAGAGCAGGTATGTATGACATGCTTGTGATTTAAAAAAAAATGCCTTTAATGTCACTTTAAATGACAGCTTTTGACTATATAGGAAAAAAATGGAAAATGGTTATAGAGTTTTCCCCTGTATAATAACTCAAATATATATTCATGTATTTCAACCTTATTAAAGCCTGCTAGTCTTCACAGATAAAATATTCTATATCAATCCTATTAATCAACATGGAGATAATTATAACGCACAGAAATGTTCTATATCAATTCCATTACTCAACATTCAAATATTTACAATGCACAGAAATTAACAATGTATGTTAAAAAAAAAAAGATAGCATATAACTGAAGAGGCTCCCACAGACAGTAGATTATATATAATGCCTATTTTAATATTTCTCAATTTTATGAAAGTTCATAAACCTCAGAATTGGTCCCTGTCTCTCAAGTACCCCTTGATATGAGAGAAATATATTACTAATACCTTCACATGAATAAATGTCTTCCAAATCATCCTGTTCATTGTACTGGCTAACAAAACCGAGTGCAGAACAATGCATTCTTACTGTTGGCAGATTGTTAGATCCAGGGCTTTTTTTCTCAGAGGAAAGGTGGTGGAACTCCCCCACCCAAACCTGGCCACGCCCCCATCAAACCCTAGGACCACCCCTTTAGAGAACAGGAATGCAAGTAAAATTTGGGAGGGGCTATAAAAGTAAATGTATGGAATTAACACCGCCCCCCCCCCCACATTAGTAAGAATAGCGAGTAACACTGCCCCCCCCCACATTAGCAAGAAAAGCGAGAAAAATTGTATCGCCGCTCCTTACCTGATGCTGACGATCCGCGCTATGGTAGGATCGACGAGCAGAGGGCGTGATGACGTCAGCGCGCACCGCCGGGTGTACTAAGATACACCTTTCCTATGGGGGTGGCCGCGCGCCCCCGATGTTTACACGCTGGCGGTAGAGGGGGGGGGTGAAGCGTGCATGTCCCCGCTCACCGGCTGTGAGCAGCGGCAGTGACAGGTGCCGGGCACGCGCAAGCATGACATAAACAAGCCGCGTCCGGCACCTGTCACTTTCGCTGCTCTGCATAGCTTGTCAGCTCTGCAGAGGCAGTCGGTGAGCGGGGACAAGAAGAAAAAGGTGGCGGAACGCAGTACCGCCGCGTTCCGGCAGAAAGAAAGCCCTGGTTAGATCACTACAAGATGGCAGGGCTCTGCAAATATAAAGGGCAAAAACTTGTATACCAATGCTAACAATGCTGGGAATTATATGCTGCAAGCAGGACTCTTTCATTCAGTTTAGCGGGAATAGATCTACAATTTCCAAGTGAATAAACAATGTGGTGGGACTATATAAAAAGTAAAAGCCTGGGAACCCTTGGGGGAGAGAGGATGCCTAGGAGAGAGGCAGGACATGTGTGAGAATGGAGAGACGTTTTAGTGGTCGTTGGATCCATCTGAGATAGAGAACGGAGGAAAGAATTTCTAGACTATTGATCAGACTGAGGTGCAGGATAGTCAATTCTGCATGCAGGTGAATAATGTTATCTCCTTTGGCATGGCTATCTCCACAGGAAGACCACAAGGGAAGGGGGCCCCCCCAGCGACAAGGCCATCGTTCACTTCGCTACTTCAAAAGGCTGGGTGAGAGGGTTCTTAACCCATACCACACCACTACACGCCAAATGTCCTTATTTGTTGTTGCCAGTTAATCAGGTCCAGGATTTTCTGCAATAAAGACTGCTACTTAGAGATCAGGACTCTGTTAGCCCAATCTGTACTGCGGCCTATCTGCACCATTAGTCTGTTTCAGCTCTGCACTCAGTATACCAGCCTCAATAGCTTCTGCTTCTCTGATTGGCAGGACTGTAAAAGAAAAAAAGTAAAAGCATATCACACCAGCCCTCTTCTGTATAAAGAAGCAATGAGTTCCACAAGACTAATACTTGCACTTAAAGTGGTTCTAAAGCCTTAAGGTTGAAAAAACTCTTCTGTGTAACAGAATGCCCCCCCCTTATAATCACCTGAGCCCCACCATGATCCAGCGCTGTGTATGAGAGTTTCAGCTCTCCTTGCTTTGTTCCTCCTCATTGGGCAGATCGATAGCAGCAAGAGCCATTGGCTCCCGCTCCT
Organism: Staurois parvus; assembly: GCF_062004578.1. Lineage (NCBI taxonomy): Eukaryota > Metazoa > Chordata > Amphibia > Anura > Ranidae > Staurois > Staurois parvus. Next base: position 824,496 of record NW_028318862.1, on the reverse strand, counting down.
GTCAATCAACTCCAGTGACAAGGGAGTGAGGAGTGGGGCAGAGTCCCACTGTCTGTGTCAATGGACGCAACAGCAAGATTCAGGAGCAAGCCCGCACAGATTCTCCCATGGGAATCATTTTTTTATTGGGGGCACCAGCAACAGAGGAGAAGCCAGGAGCACTGGCGGGGGAACTGAGAAGAGGATGATCAAGGCTGCTCTGTGCAATTCTACTGCACAGCGCAGGTAAGTATAGACATGTTTGTTTGTTTTTTTTCTTCCTTTACAACCACTTTAAAGGGACTTACGTTTTCTGAAGTCTGCTTTCACCCCTCCTCAATTGGAATAACCACCATATTCCTTTGACACATTCAAAACAGATTCTCAACTTGCTGCCTATATAACAAGGGAACTCTTCTTTTATAAAGTGGCATTTTATTGCAAAGGAACAAAGACAAGGATTGCATTTCCCGTGTGCACCAACATGAAGAGCTCCACCAAAGTCGACAGAAGTCATTTCTGGGTATATATGGGACTTTCCCACTTTCCTAAATTCCTCAGAGAGAGAAACCCCAAAGCAGTTATTATTAACAAAACTCCAATAGCCAATACAAAGAAACCTACTTGATTCTTATGCCCTCACCCCCAGGCCAATTCTGACACTTCTCACATACAATAGAAATCAACATTTTGTGCTAGAAAATTACTTAGAACCGCCAAACATTATATATTGTTTGAAATCAGAGATGCTGGAGATTAAAATGGTAGATGTTGCAATTTTTTGTGTCGAACAATATTGTGTCCTCCAGAAAGTGCCAGAAGTTTTTGGAACGGTGGGAGGGCTCCAGAAGCCCTGACCTGTAGAGCCTCCCAGCCTGTTTTGAGGTGAACCCACTGCCTCACTCTCATACTGACTCATCCCAGGCTTCTGACAAGCCTCTAACTGAAAAAAACCCCTATCTACCTAGAGGGCACTACACATATATGGCCCTGAGTTTTGGAATCCAGATGGTTATTTAAAGCTCAGCACAACTATGCTCGAACTGTGCACTACCATTCTGAACAAGTTCCAGTCTGAGCAACCAAGACATTTCAGCAGCATCCAGACTTTTGTCTAACAACCCACTGTGCCAGGACCTACTGCAAGCATCCGTGTCACTCCTCATCCTACTACACCCTGTCACCAACTCCAGGGGGTATTGGACAGAAAGTGCAAGGAGAACCACTCTTATCAGCCCAGCCTCTAACTGTTATTTATTCATAGCATCTGCCTGATCCAGCAACTTCAAGGATCCCAGTGAAGGGAGATCCTGTACCCAGGCAACCTGCATCCACCTATCCCTTAAGGGGACCTCTGGCCAGCTGGATCATCTTCTTACCATCCTGTGTGCTTCCACCACTATTACCCACTTAGAGGGAGGATTATCTCCGTGTGTTCCTGACCAAACCAACCATCCAGAGAGAGGACATCTTCCCCTATCCCAGACCAGATCCTAAAGGAGGTTCTTTGGATTTTACTCATTGTGCATTTGGTGAGTGCACAATCTCTCTATATTGCTTGGAACAACATCACAGATTATGAGGAGAGCACTATATAGACTATCTAGTAGCCTCTAGTGAAAATACGGAACATTTGTTTTTCAATATTTTTCTATCATTTGCTAATTGACTGCTTTATTGTACGATTAGTCATTTGGATTATACTTTGCCTTATAATTTGCACCACATTTATAGCGCTACACTATTTTTTATATATTTTAAATATTTGAGCAGTCATTTGTAAAACGCAAGTTTTTAGGAAAAAATACACTTTAATAAATTTTACTACACACAGGCACAATATAATACCAATTTTTTTGTAAAATATAAAAGATGACATTACACTAAATAAATAGGTACCCAACGTGTCATGCTTTAAAATTGCGTACACTCTGTGGGGAGTCACTGATATAAGGGGTGAGTGGAGACCTTAACGTAAGAGGGGATACTGATATAAAGGTCTCCTCTTATATAAGTGCCCTCACTCCCCTTTTACTTAAGTGAACCCCTTTACCTTAGTTTACCCACTCTGCAGAACCTGGTGAAAATCTGATAGAGGGTCTCTGGTCACCAGAGCTCACCCCTACATCAGAGTTATGAAGTGACTGAAAATGGCCTGTCATTATATCTTAGTGAATGGCTGCATGTGGGTATTCCAATGAGGACAACAGTGGACCATGCCTGTGTAGTGTATGTGAAAATGGCTGCTTGTAATCCCCCTCAGTGGTTGGTGTGACCGGGTGAAAACACAATTAGGAGGCAGGAACAGTGTTGACATCCTATACCAGGAAGAACTGAACAAGAACTTTTGGGTCACCAGACATTATTTTTACAAAATTAATATATTGATATTCTATATCATATTATATGAGATTTTGGTGACTGTTTTTACATCTGCATTAAACCGCAGAATAGTTATAACAATTGCTTTAGATGTATAAACTTACTAAAGCATACGAGTACCAGCCTAGCTATGCCCCAGTACAAAATTGTTCATGTACAAAATTATGATAATTGCTTGGAAAGGGCAATGTAGTGTTAATGCTGAAGGCAGATATAAAAAAGTCTTCATTTGATGGAGTTATGGATTCATTAAAAAATAATTAGATTTACTTTTACATACTGTCAACCAGCTTCCAGAATCTGCCTTTAAATGGAAGCCATTTACACTTCACAACATTTCGCACCATAGGGATTGAATAGCTTTAAAGGTATAAGTTCACTTTAATCCTCAATTTTATTTATTTATATTTTTTTTTACTATAGGCACCTATATAGCGCCCTCTATTTACTCAGCATTTTACTCATATAGGCAGTTCCTGCCCTCAAGGGGCTACCAGGTCCCTAACTCACATTCATACATACGCATACTAGGGCCAATTAATCTTCCAGCATGTCTTTGAAGTGTGGGAGGAAACTGGATTACCTGGCGGAAACCCACACATACAAAGTCCAGGTAGGTAATGCAGTGGTTGGGATTTAAACTGACGACCCTACTAGGTGGAAGTGCTGACACAGTAGGTAATGGGATTTTAGGAGTAACTGGCTCCAAGTTACCATAGGCTTCCTGAAAAAATATAATATAATGAATTATGTTAAATATTTACTGGTAGTCTCCCTTTCTTTGTAAATAGTAGAGAATTTGCAATACAGTCCATGCTTAAGCTTTCACAATACAAAAGTACTCCTGGTAGAGACTCACCACAATAGGGTGAGACTGAGTGAATTTAGAACAAACAGAAGTAGGAGGATGGATGTGCCAGACTGTGCCAGACTCCCCCAGACATCTCTAGAGGATATAATAAATAATTATTTAGAACAGCACTGCTCAACACACTAGTCCAGTGTTTCTCAACTCCAGTCCTCATGGACCCCCAACAGGTCATGTTTTCAGGATTTCCCTCAGATGAAACAGCTGTGGTAATTACTAAGGCAGTGAAACTGATCAAATCACCTGTGCAAAATAATGGAAATCCTGAAAACATGACCTGTTGGGGGTTCATGAGGACTGGAGTTGAGAAACACTGCACTAGTCCAATAGCATAAATATGCAGACCCTCTTTATATACCAAAAAATGATATACTTAAGTATAAAAAAACTCTATTTTGCAAAATATATCTATGACCGCCAATAAATGTAAAAATAAATATGTACTGTGTGCAAACCTAAATGTTATTATAATGTTAGATCTCTCCACCCGACATCACAATCAAATAATTCATCAATAATTAATTATATGCAATAATTTGTACATATATATTCATGCTTATGTGACAATGTGTCCATAAAAAATGTATCGCAGTGTTCAAACGTCCATAATTTCATAACGAAACATCCTTATTATTCTCTTTAAACCATCTGTGTTATGCAACAACACCACCATGTGAAACCCACCACCAGACAAAATGAATGAACTCACCAGATCTCCATGCTGGTAATACTATAAACCAGCTAATACGCAGTGGCACTGGGAGCAGCGATCTGCAGAAATGCCAAATGACTCTTACAACTCCTTAGCCGGATCTTCGTGTGCACATATGGAACCATATAGGCGGAAAGGAGGAGGAAACTTCATAGAGTAAAACCATAAAGGTGCTTTATTTCATTAAAAGATGTAAATCAAGCTCACAATGTAAGCATCATAGAGGATACTCGCATAAAACCGCATGTATATATCAAAACAGGTAAACTCCGGTCTCCAAAACCACTGGCAGCTCATCCGTGCGTGGTGATGTCACCTCCAAAAGCCCCCGCCCAGGAGCGGAAGGACGTGCATCACCACTGACATTCAATTTATACTCCAAACAAACAACGTACAAATATAAAATCCAGCAATGTACATATGTATGTATATATATATATATGTATATATCTATCTCAAACAATTGTACAATATGTATTAATAAAACATCATCTTAGCAAGCTGAGAATGACAAACAAGCGATTATGGTCATCATTCATATATCCACAACTCTCAAAGGGCCATCACCCATTAAAGGTTAACTCTACACTATTATAATCATTCATCAAACATTTGTCAAAAAGCAATTTAAATCGATATTAATATTTAACACTTTTGGTTGTAACGTGTCCAATTCATATACCCAATGGGTTTCTTTTTTTTGATACCTCATTCAAAATATCTGTCCCTCTCCAATGATACCTAATTTTAGCAATCCCATAAAATGTTAAACTTAGGTCACTATTAATTATCTATTTAAAATGTCTGGAGACACTATGTTTCTCAAAACCATTTTTAATATTATTAATGTGTTTACCTATTCTTGTTTTTAATTATGTAATAGTCCTTCCCACATACTGAAAATGACACGGGCACTCCAGCACATAAACTTCATGTGAGGAGTCACAGGAAATGAGAGACTTAATATTATACTCTTTATTTGTAGACATAGATGTAAAATGATTTCTTCTTTTCTTATCTTTTTTTGTTATTCCACATGCTTTACACCTGTTACATTTGTAAAAGCCTTCTAACCCCGGGATAACATTACATTATGTATCACTTTTCTTTTCAAAGATCTGTTTTTCCTATAAATAAATTTCAGATGTTCTGGGATGATGCTTTTTAGAATCTCATCTTTCCGAAAAAAATCTTTTCTATATCCTTATATTGTGCATTGTAGTCAGTCACAAAAGCCACTCTATCATATATTACTCCTTTCTTATTTTTATTCATCAATAATTCTTCTCTGTTTTTTAAATAAATCCTCCCTTTCTCCAAAAATGGTCTTTTATACCCCTTTTCCACAAATCTATTAATCAGTATGTCAGTCTGATCTATAAAATCTTTTTCTTTATCACAATTCCTCCTGTTTATTTCTGAAATATTGTGTCCCTCTCCAAAAGATGACAATATCGTCAATGTATCTTTTGTATAGCACCATCTCTGGCCACTTATGTTCTCTTCCTCCCATTTTACCATCACTAAATTAGCAACACTGTGAGCATACTTGGCTCCCATTGCAACTCCTTTGCATTGCTGAAAAAAGGTGTTGTTATACCACAAAAAAAATTATTTATCATGGCGAACTCCAATAATTTCACAATTAACTTTATTTGTTGTTTCTTCAAATTGGTATTCTCTTTCAATGTCCATTTAATAGCTTCTATCCCATCCTTCTGATCTATACTAGCATATAATGATTCTACATCAACTGTAACTAGTAGACAATCTTCCAACCCTGTTTGTGATTTTAATAATTTTATTAATTCTCTACTATCTTTCAGGAAAGCCCTATTCTTCATCACTATCTCTTGTAGAAAAAAATCTGTATATTCACCTATTCTTGCAAACAGAGAATTGATACCACTCACAATCATTCTTACGGGAGGTCTTGTTTTATTTTTATGCATTTTCTGCAAGTAATATATCATAGATATTCTAGGGTTCCTTGGGATCAAATATCTAGCTTATTTTTCTGTCAAAATCTCTGCCTTTTTTCCTTTCTTTATAATTTTCTTCAGTTGATGTTTAAATTTTTTAGTGGGACTCCCTGTTCATTTTATATATGTATCTTTAATTGACAATAATCTCTCCATTTCCTCTTCATAATCTTTCTATCTAAAACAACAATACTATCCCCTTTATCAGCTCCTCTAATAACTATATTATTTCTTTTCTCTAGATCTTTGATCCCTTCTTCAATGTGTCTGGGGAATTTACCAGGCTGTACTACCTTGATCTTTTTAATGTCATTCTCCACTATAACCTTGAACACTTCTAAAACTTAATCCCCTTTGTTGTTTGGGTTAAATGTAGAGATATTCTTTAATGTACTGTGTTTAAATCTGGTATCTTGTATTTTCTTATTATCACAAATATTTTTATTCAGTTCAAAAAACTTTTTAAAATAAGTTTTCTTATACATTTCTGTATATCTATAAATGTATTAAATTTATTCAAGTTGGTCCGTGGAAATTATTTCAACCCTAAATCAAGCACTTTCAATTTTGTCTCTGTTAAAACAGCACTGCTAAGATTAAAAATTCCCGTTCCTAATTTTCTCTCTTTCTTTTCCTTTCTGCTTCCTCCTCTCTTTCCTCTCCATCTCCTTTGCTTCCCAAGGCGGGATTCTCCTCCTGTTCCCTCCACCCTCTTCCCTGTGGTCTGTAACCCCCTGGTATATGGTTCCTCTGTTGAAACTTTTGTAATCCTCCTCTCGGATGACCCCCCTGAAAACCCCTCTGTTATACCAATTTCCCCTTTGCCAAAAGGGCATTTTGTACTTTGAAAAAAAAACGCTGGGTGGTTTTCCCTGTGCATCTCTATAACCATGACTATAATTTTGTAATCCCTTCTCTGGGGTTCTCTGTACGTATTGTGGATCTTTCTGAAACTGAACTTTATTTTTAAACAATGATAGTCCCTTGGCTGTTTTAATTATATTCTCCTGTTGGCTAGTCTCATATTTTCTTTGATCCTTTTTCTGGTGTAGATTGTTTCAAATCACATTCCTCAGAGACAAGATCTTCTTGCCATCTGTAAACATTATTAGTCTTATAGTCATCAGAATCCCTTTGATACTTTACTTTTTTATTTTTTGTATCTATATCTACTTTGGAAATATAATCCTGTACCAATTTAGATTTTTCTTTATATTCATTAATGTCTACAAAAGGGGACATGATTTATTTTAGTTCTTTAATATGAGCATCTACTTTTCTCAGTTTCACCTGTATCCTTTTTATAATTAGTTCTAACAATTTACTTTCACAACGACTGAAAAAAGTGATCTTCCATAAGATCCTTATCCATTAAGCTATCATTAGCTGGTACATCCCACCTCAATCTCCTAGGGGTAATCTTATCTTTAATATAAAGTTCCAAAGTGTTCACATCCCACCAGATCTTAATTTGCTTTTCTAATAGATGTTTCAGATTTTTAAAATTCTCCTCAAGATTGATGCCAATCTTGTTGTTGGTGGAATTGAACACTTTCTATAAATTGACTTCTCTCTTATCCATATGACCAAAAATATCCCCACACACGAGGATTCGGGTAAGGAGTTGTAAGAGTCATTTGGCATCTCTGCAGATCGCTGCTGCCAGAGCCACTGAGTATTAGATGGTTTATAGTATTACCAGCATGGAGATCTGGTGAGTTCATTAATTTTGTCTGGTGGTGGATTTCACGCGGTGTTGTTTTTGCATAACACAGATGGTTTAAAGAGAATAATAAGGATGTCTCTTTATGAATTTATGAACGTTTGAACACTGGGATACATTTTTTATGGACACATTGTCACATAAGCATCAGTATATATGCACAAATTATTGTATATAATTAATTATTGATGAATTATTTGATTATTGTGATGTTGGGTGGAGAGATCTAACATTATAATAACATTTAGGTTTGCACACAGTATATATTTATTTTTCCATTTATTGGCAGTCATAGATATATTTTTCACAATAGAGTTTTTTTATACGTATGTATATAATTTTTTGGTATATACAGAGGGTCTGCATATTTATGCTATTGGACTAGTGTCGGGTGGAGAGATCTAATATTATAATAATATTTAGGTTTGCGCACAGTATATATTCATTTTTTCATTTATAGGTGGTTGAAGATATATTTTGCACAGTTTTATATACATAAGTTTTTTTCACTTATGTATATAATTTTTTGGTATATAAAGAGGGTCTGCATATTTATGCTATTGGACTGGTGTTGGGTGGAGAGATCTAATATTATAATAATACTTAGGTTTGCGCACAGTTTTTATTCATTTTTTCATTTATAGGTGGTTGAAGATGTATTTTGAACAGTTTTATATACATAAGTTTTTTTCACTTATGTATATACTTTTTTGGTATATAAAGAGGGTCTGCATATTTATGCTATTGGACTTGTGTTGGGTGGAGAGATCTAATATTATAATAACATTTAGGCTTGCACACAGTATATATTAATTTTTCCATTTATTGGTGGACATAGATATATTTTGCACAGTTTTATATACATAAGTTTTTTTCACTTATGTATATAATATTTGGTATATAAAGAGGGTCTGCATATTTATGCTATTGGACTAGTGTTGAGGAGCGCTGTTCTAAATAATTATTTGTTCTGTCATATCACCTTGGGTTCCAAGGATTAGATTAGCTGCTCTCCTCCTCCCCACTTTTTCTTTTTTTTTCTAATTTATATACATCCAGTGGCGTCGTCCATCAGTAAGAAATAGATGTCTAGAGGATGAAATGTGTAGGACGTGGCTAAGGCACATGGTGTTAACCCACAACAGAGAGTGGCAGCTCACTCACAGCAGAGGGCTGGTGGAGCCAGGTTCTCATACAAACAATGCACTGTATGATTGGTGCTGTGATAGTCCTGCCAAATGGGAGTGCATTGAATTGTATATGTTTTTATGATGATGACTTAATAAAATGGTGGTATGCAAGGGTATCCTCTTATCCACTCATGACTCCATGTATATTGAAAAACAGATAAATGTTGCCACAACACCTGTGCTGTGTGTGTGTGTGTGGGGGGGGGGGTCTGGATGGAGAGGATGAGAGTCGATTTTAAGGGTGAGAATTCACTTTAATGACTTTAGAGACAATTGCGTGATTTCAAGATAATTTACATAAATTTTAGCGCTAAGGGCAATTACAGTATATAGCGCTGTATATAAAAATAAAATATATTTTAAATATCACGGGATAACTGATAATACGACTGCTGGGGTTGCAAATAAAAGGATGAGTGCAGATACAATACACATTGTATTTTGAATATACAGTAGCAGTGTAGCTGTAGCAGCATGTCCATATACTCACTATGCTCTGATGCAGGTACAGGTCCTTTTAACTCCCTCTTCCACAATTCCATTGGGCTCATGGGCATGCCCAGAGAAGATAAACTCCTCAGGTTCCCTCCCTTGACAGTTAAGAGAGGCCACACCAGATGAGGAAGAAGTGGCTGAACAAGTGATCTGAAGTCAGGTGAGTGGCCCTCCATGGTCACAACCAGCATGTGAAAAGCCAGGCAGGAGCCTAATAGCACACAGCTTTTCTGGAAGACCCAACTACTCTAAGGAGCACCTCTCCAATTTCTACCATAGCATTCTAGCCTTGGATCCCTTCAACTTTTCACCTGTGCTACCAGAGATACCCTGGACTTCACTGTGAGATATGCTGTCTATGAGGAAAAGTTGCTGTTTGTTTTCCAAGCTGCTTTTCTGAAGTAGTAATTCTCAGCTAGATTTGTTGTTGTCTAATAGATACTATGCTATCCAGCCACATTATATCCTGAGTGAGCCACAGTGCCAGGAAAACCAGGTTCATACCCATGCTCAATAAACTGCGCATACACATGTGCATGAGTGTGAACATGCATGTATGAATTGACTTTGCTGCTCAGTGGCTATTTAAAGCACTGCAGGACTCAAGATCATTGCTGTGTTGTCGTCAGCTCCTATGACCCATGACCAGACTACTCTTTCCTGTGTTATACCCAGGTTTTGCCTTCTGACTACAACTGATTTCAATTCCTCCTGTACCTGACCTCTGGCTTGCTTCTTGACTCCACACCTTGCTATCCTCTGTGGCTCATCTTCTGCCCATGTAATACTGACCTTGGCATGATTCCTGTTTATGCTCTTGTCTTCAGGATCTGTACCTCTGCTGCCCACCTGTTGCCAATTTCTGTGTCTCAGATCACCTTCCTGCCTCCTGCTTCTGAAGACATTGTGATGACATCTGGCATGACTTCCTTCAGCGCAGGATTCATTTCTTCTGCTGGCCAGGACTTACTACAGGCACCACCTTACTTTGTGTCTTTTCCTCTCCACTCATCAATTTTGGGGAACAAACAAGATAGAAGGTGTAAGGGAAATCCTTCTCATCAGCTCAACCTCTACCGGGTATATGACACACACAGACAGTTTTTTGTGAACAGCCCATGTTTGTGCAGTTTTCTTAATCTATTTTTTTAAATTATTATTCTGCAGTGTATGCTTGCTCTTTGTCATTCTGAACCTGTTTTGCATTGTTGCTTCTGTCTACCTGTTTGGTAAACTGCAAGATACAATTACTCCCTGTCTGATCATTCTGATGATTGCCTGTTCTGTTAAACTGGTATCTCCTCTCCTGCCCTAGACTGCTTCCAAGGTAGCCTACGTGCAATCCAATGCTGATTGTACAGTAAACTACAAAATGAAAACCCAATTCTTCCTTAGTGTCAGTGTATCTACCTTTTTCACTAAGATTACATCTGTAAGAAGACCCATTGTAATTAAAATCAGCAGGTTTCATAATGCATTGTTATTGTTAACAATACACTTCCCCTTTTCTACCACAAGATGGAGCTTTGTGGACTCTCAGCTAGAGCACTGCACCCTGGGAAATGTAGTTCCAACCAGAAGGGATGCCATTGTTAATACAGACACAGTTAACTGAAAAACCCATTATGCTTGAATGCAGAAGGGATCAGATAAATAGAAAAGCCAGAGAAAGAATGGGGCAGTGGGGAGATATCCACCGGAGTGTAAGGAATAGGATAGTTGCAGCTGGGGGTGAGAGCTGTGGAGATCATCTAGAGACTGTGTGCTGTATTACTGCATATGCTGCAGAACCAGGACCAGCTGGTAACATGGTGATTAAGGATCTGCTGCAAGCCTGTAGGCTGGGAAAAAGTAAGAATGTTGCTGTCTGTCTTGGTTCCATTCTGCACAGAGACCTGCTTTTACTATCAAAGGATCCAGAGCATCACATCCAGACTTGCTGATCACCGGTGTAAACTCCTAGAGCCTAACCAGAGACCACTGGTGCATTGTAGAACCTGCTGCTCATCTGATTACTGCAGAAGTTCACCTGGAGTCATCTACTGTACATCTTAAAGAGGGCCCACATCTATGCAAGAAGGTCAGCTTCTACAAATACTGCGGAGTTGGTGAGTGAGCTAAGAATAATTGTCCTGCTCTAAGGACACCACACTTTGTTTAACAAAAGTTAGCCATCCTGCCCAGCGTGTATACCTATATAATAAACAACCTTCATCATATTCCAGAGGATAAACCCCTGTCTGGCCATTTCCCATTCCACGAGACCAGTGTTCAGTGAACTGACCAACTGTTTGCAGACATATTCCCTTCAGTGTGCCAACATCTTCAAGGGCCCCAACATATCTGGAAGAGGACTTACTTTAAAGCCTGCTTCAGAAATACCTGCTTTTAAGCATAATTCAAAATGTATTGATATCTTGCAGTTATAAAGTATGGCCTTGGCCTAGCTTCCTCACCTTAGATGACTCTAGGCAACTCAGCCACTATCTTGTTGATACCAACTCATGGTTGCCTTACACTGCTTATTTAGTGCAGAAAGCTACAGCTTATGCTGATCTTATACAAACTTAAGGTCGCCCTCTCACCTTGCTATTTGAAGTTTATAGTCTTGTGAGCTGCAAGGAGTTTCATATAGTGATATTCTTTTTAGCTTGAGCATTATTTTGCTCAATATATGTTGTTTGTATGTCTCTTTTCAGGGTGAACCTAGGGTGTTACTCCAAAAGCTATCAGTCTCTATGTATTGATATGCATATCCAAGGTGTCAGTGGTGGTTATCCTACCTCAAGGTATTAAGTGTAATTTCAAGGTGACCCTAAGGTAGTAACCAAAAATTATCAGCCTTTACCTATTGATATGCATATCCAAGGTGTCAGTGGTGCTTATCCTACCTCAAGGTATTGAGTCCCATTTCAGGGGGACCGTAAGATATTTCCATCCTCACTCACTAGATCCAAAATAGTTGCTTTGTTCTTAAATTCTATTAATTTGGATTCTACTAACCCCAACTTCCTCCTTTTCCTCTCCAGCAGTAGATTAATCAATTGTCTTTCATAACTGTGGAAGAAATTTTTCCATTCTAAAATAGAGTCGGGATCCTCTAAAACATCACTGGGACCTAGATCCCACCTTTACTATTTTGGACCCTAAGATATTATCCAAAAATGATCAGTCTTTACCTATTGACATGCATATCCAAAGTGCCAGTGATGCTGAGGTCTTTGCTAGGGTCAAGGAAAGAACAGAGGACCTGACAACTAGCGGCTACTGCAGGGGTAGCTCTACACATCTATCATGACATCTTTGTTTTACACGGTGGAAAAATATTCTGGTTGTGTTTACCATTATAAATGCTTGAACCAATCAAGCATTACTGATTTGCACAGATATGCTATACATACCTGTATACACCATATCTTTGTAATTCCCTGGATATCTCTGCGTTCCCTTTACATTTCTTTTCAGGCAGTTTTTTGCAATTTCACTCACTTATTCAGTAAAGCAATCTACAATCCTTCTGCCTGGCCTCCAAGCATTAACTAAGCCCCTGAATGGAATGATAAATTGGAATTCTCGGAATTATAATACTCTCTTATGGACATTGTGCAAGCATTTCTATTATGTGACAAATTGATCAAAATGAAGTCAACTGGCAGTGTATAAGCCTTATAAAGAGGGGAAAAGAACGGCATCACTAGTTTTAGAATGACAATTTTGCAAAGTGCAGGTTAAATGCGTAAGAAGAAAAGAAAGTACTGTCAAAATGTTATTTGGCTTTGCTATTTTGCAAATAGCCTTTCATTAAATTCGCTCATTCTGCTTGACTGTAAATTGTTCCTGTAATATAAGTCAAGAAATGATTGTCGCTACAGAAGTATGGATTTGCACTGGTCCTGCTCTGAAAAAATAAATAAATAAAAAAAAGCTGTGAATCTGGCAAGTGTTACACAAAGAATCTTAAAATTCTTTCCTAGCTATTATTTTTGAGTAGTTCAAACTCATTTCCCAACTCCTAGCAGTGCAGATAAAGTATCACCTTCCTGCTTCATTTTTTATCTCTTTCTTCTGCATGACAATTTTACATCAGCTGTACTATATATTATATTAAAGTGAAAACTTGAAACCAATGGCAAGAGGAACACACAGACTACTTAATCAATGTATACGCTAAAAAGAAGGGCATGGTGGGCTGTGCACATGGAAACAAGATTATCATGCATTCTGTAACCAGCTAATGAAGAAGACTAGTTAAAGTAGACTTTTTTTTACAAGTTTGAATGAATACATTCCTGATGTATCATAATATGTAGAGATGTCATTTTTATAGGGTGTATAATTTATCCTAAAAAAACAGTCCCAGAGCCCCAAGTAGATGACTTTGTCAAGGCTAAAATGGTGTTATCAGTCTGTTGCAGGCAGGATTTCCTGACTTACCTCCACCCAGTGATCAGACCGACACATGGATTGAGCTTCCAGCATTTGATCTGTGCCAGACATTTGTGAACACAAACAAGAACTGCGCAAGCGTACCCAGGGGGTACAACTGGGGGAATCAATGTGTCAAGGTCCTACCTTTTCCCAGAGGTTATGTTACTACATGTGCTGGCATCCATCTTGGATTTCTGCTGAGCATGGTGGGAATCTTTTATGCCTTCAGGTCTCTGAGGTCCATCCCCCAGAGGGGTGTGGCTGAGTACATATAAGCCTGTGATCCGCACATGCTCTTTGCACTTGTGTCTTGTGTCTTGGTCTTGCTACAGCTCTGTGTATACTCTCGTGACTCTTCTGGTATCTGACTCAGCTTGTGACTAAGACCATTCTCTGTGTTTTCCTTCGATCTGACCTTCCGTTGCTGAACCCGGCCCGTGACCTGTGATTCTCTGTCTACTGTTCTGTACCGTTTTGTCCCGTTGTTGTCGACCCAGCCTGCCTGACTACGCTATTGTCATTTTCACCAGCTACACGCCATTGGCGGCGGCCATTACCGCAGCCGGGGTGTCTCGGGGGCCGTGACCTGGTTCCTGGCTGCGTCAAGTCCATCCCCACCATCAGGGGCCCTGGTGAAGGGCAGCCTGGGACTTAGACTCCGCTCCCTGAGGGACTTCGGTCTGTTGGTGGTGGTTGTCGTCAGCCAGTGCGTTACCCTGCCACTAGGCCTACCTGTCCGTTCCACAGCCCTGCCCTGACACAATGGTGGAGACTGGTCTGGGAGTTCTGGTAGATCACAAGCTTAATAATGGCATGCAATGCCAAGTGGCGGTTTCTAAAGCGAGCAAAATCCTCTCTTGTATTAAAAGAGGTATAGGCTCCAGAGAGAGATATATCATTTCCCCCGGTACAAATTATTAGTAAGACCTCATCTGGAATATGCAGTTCAGTTTTGGGCACCAATTCACAAAGAATATTCGGGAACTGGAGAAAGTACAGAGAAGGGCAACCAAACTGATAAGAGGCATGGAGGAGCTCAGCTATGAGGAAAGATTAGAGGAACTGAATTTATTCTCTCTTGAGAAGAGGAGAACGGGGGAGATATGATCACCATGTATATTACGTAAGGGGGGATATGATCTCCATGTATAATACATAAGGGGGGATATGATCACCATGTATAATACATAAGGGGGGATATGATCTCCATGTATAATACATAAGGGGGGATATGATCACCATGTATAGTACAAAAGGGGGATATGATCTCCATGTATAATACATAAGGGGGGGATATGATCTCCATGTATAATACATAAGGGGGGATATGATCTCCATGTATAATACATAAGGGGGGATATGATCACCATGTATAATACATAAGGGGGGATATGATCTCCATGTATAATACATAAGGGGGGATATGATCGCCATGTATAATACATAAGGGGGGATATGATCTCCATGTATAATACATAAGGGGGGATATGATCTCCATGTATAATACATAAGGGGGGGATATGATCTCCATGTATAATACATAAGGGGGGGATATGATCTCCATGTATAATACATAAGGGGGGATATGATCACCATGTATAATACATAAGGGGGATATGATCTCTATGTATAATACATAAGGGGGATATGATCTCCTTGTATAATACATAAGGGGGGATATGATCTCCTTGTATAATACATAAGGGGGGATATGATCTCCATGTATAATACATAAGGGGGGATATGATCTCCATGTATAATACATAAGGGGGGATATGATCTCCATGTATAATACATAAGGGGGGATATGATCTCCATGTATAATACATAAGGGGGGATATGATCTCCATGTATAATATATAAGGTGGGGTATGATCTCCATGTATAATACATAAGGGGGGGGTATGATCTCCATGTATAATACATAAGGGGGGATATGATCACCATGTATAATACATAAGGGGGGATATGATCTCCATGTATAAATACATCAGTGGTCCATATAATGAACTCGGTGTAGAGTTGTTCATTTTAAGGTCATCACAGAGGACAAGGGGGCACTCATTATGTCTGGAGGAAATTAAATTTAACCTCCAAATAAAAAATAAAAACTATTTGCATTGCATTGTGGTCATTTACCTGTATGAGGAGCATGAGATGATGAGGGTGGCCTCTTGCACAATTCCTGTCTGAGCAACCCAGGAAGTTGAGACAGGAACTGCAAGGGCAATGGAAGGGTGCAGGTGCCAAGAAGGTGGAAACGCCAACCTGAAATTGGGAGCTCTTGTGTCAGGTAAGCAGAATTTCAGCAATGAGGGCACCCAACTTTACTCATACCAGCAGAGAGCAGAGCCGAGTCACAAACCAAGTTTGGTAACAGCCAAGCAGGAAGGCACCAAATCACCAGCAGGATCCAGGTCAGAGAAAAGCAGAGGTTGGCAACGTGCAGGCAGCAAGTTACAGAATTGATTGGCAGAATCTTGGTCAAGAGTCCAGGTCAAGGTCAACAACACAAGGAGGCAGCAGACATAAACAGGGAGGGGTAATCCAGAGGCAGGTCAGACAAAAGTCAGGTCAATAACAGAGTCAAGCAAATACAGGATCAAGGATAACAGATACAAACTGAAAGACCATCCAGCAATGATCCTATGCAGGGCCCAGGTTTATTAAGCCTAATAGTTGCCAGTATCTGTGGTGGATGTGCCCATCTGCCCATGCTTAATTAGACTTCCATGCCAAGATACACGATTATGTGCATGAACATGAGCACAAGCTGGCACTATCTCAATGACATGATGTCCCTGACAGTTGTGTTCACATTGTGATTGTCTTGGAAATTCTTACATGGGCTTACATGGGTAATCTCATGGTCAGATAAATTCAAGAAGGTACTTGAATGAAAATACTTACATTGTGTTATGTTTATGTTGTATTTGTCTTGCATTTTCTATGTGTGTGTTTTGCAGACTCCCATGGCCACAGCACAAAACACACACACATGTATGTACATACATATAAAACAAGTACATTGAAAAAGCTTTTAGAGTGCATCTACTTACTTATTCATTTATTTATGTATTTGAATGAAGCTAAGTTTCCTATGTTTATGTTTCATGCAGTTATGTTTCAGGCATTTTCATATCTTTCTATATGTACTTCAAATACAGTAAAAGGCATTTAAAGTACATCTTCATAGATATTTATTAACCATTTAAACTGTGTTGGCATGCATCAGATTGAAAGAGAAAAGCATCCTGAATTAAAGAAACAAAGTCATGCAACACAGCTGCCAGTCGTTGTGGGATGTATAATGCTAAGCCTCAGTCAAGGAACTGTTTCCAGCTATAGGTGAAGGATTATCATAAAGTAATCAAACAATATAAAATCATATAAAATTAAAAATCATATATGTGAAAAAATATGTATAAAGTCCAGATATATATACACAGATATATATATATATGTACTGTATATAAAATAAATATTCACATAGGTAAGGAATACTTTCTACTGATGAGCTGTGTACACACTTTAATTGTAAATACTGAGCCTACTACTACTAGACTGTTCTGTCTACTTTCTGTGAAGTTTGTTACTAGTTAGATCTGAGCTCCTTATCCTCACGATTTGTGTGCAGCAAGAGCAATATTGTAACCATTACCTAACTAGAAGTCATTGATGCACAGACTTAGTATTTGTTTGTTAACTTGACTCGATAAATAATTTGCCAACCTTAATAAGTTCTACATTGGTTTTTAACCATTTCAATACCGGGCAATTTTACACCTTCCTGCCCAGGCCATTTTTCAGGTTTCAGCGCTCTCACATTTTGAATGACAATTGCGCGGTCATACAACACTGTACCCAAACTAAAATTTTATAATTTTCTTCACACAACTAGAGCTTTCTTTTGGTGGTATTTAATCACCGCTGGGGTTTTTATTTTTTGCTAAATTAACAAAAAAAGACCAAAAGTTTTGAAAAAAAAACAAGTTTTTCTTTGTTTCTGTTATAAAAGTTTACAAATAAATAATTGTTCTTCATAAATTTAGGTCGAGATGTATTCTGCTACATGTCTTTGGTGAAAATAACCCAAATTAGGATGTATTTTTTAGTTTGTAGGAAAGTTGTAGAGTTCACAAACTATGGTATAGATCTGAAAATTGATCAATCCTGAAGTACTGACAGCCAATCTAATTTCTTGAGGTCCAAGAATGTCAGAATAGTACAGATATCCCCCAAATGACCCCTTTTTGCAGAGTAGACAGTCCGACGTACTTCATAAGAGGCATGGCGAGTTTTTTGAAGTTGTATTTTTTTTGTCATAATTTTTCGGAAAATAAAAAAATGAAAAAAATTATTTTCACTATTTTTTTTACATACTGTCACCAGTGCAGTACAGCGTCATCATATAACTGTCATGGCGGTGAACAGGAACACTGACTGGTGACAGTGTGAAAAAAAAAATTTTTTTTTTTTAAATTTTTTAAAAATTTTTTATTATTTTTAATTTTTGTATTACATTTTTTTTTATTTTTTTTAAGATTTTTTTTCATATTTTACTATGGCCAAAGTAGTACAATGTTACCATAGTAACATTGTACTACTTTGGGGAAGTGATCAGTATTTTTTTTTTTTTTTACACACTTTGCTATAAGCAAGCATTTACCTGAATGACATCGATTCATGCAGCTTTTTTTTTTTTTTTTTTTGTGCTTAGCTGTGATTTGGTCACAGCTAATCACATGACATGTGCATGTGATTAGCTGTGACCATTCACAGCTAGGCACTAGTATACAATGGATGGCATGAATGAAGCCATCCATTGTATACAACTGTCATGTGACCTGCTGTGATTGGTCACAGCAGGTCACATGGTACCAGCAATGGGAGCCGGTACTCGGATCTGTCATCGGCCGTGTCCTAGGTACACGGCCGGTGACAGATCGCGCTGCTGCGCCGCTCTGCATTAGCGCAAACTGCGCATGTGCGGGAGCACGCCAAATGCAGCAACACTTTTGAAGCTGCCAAACGGCCATTGGCCGGGCGACTAATGGTTAAGGGCTCATCTGAGCAAGGACGTAAATAGTAAATTTTTCAAAATAAATATCTTGTTTGAAATGTATATTATTATATTATTTTTATGGAGAAAAATGTTTTTAAAAAATCTTTACAATTTTATTTTTTAATTTGTACTTTATTATTATTATTATTATTATTAGAGATGAGCGAAGTATTCAAAAATTCGATTCGGCTGATTCGGCGAATTTCAGGAAGAAATTCGATTCGATGCGAATTTATTCGCTACGAAGATGACTTATAAAAAAGGTTTCTAGGCTTCAGAGAGCCTTTAAATTAGTGCAGAACACTGTACCTTTAATTTAAATGCCCTTGGAGATGAGGAAGGAGAAGGAGAAGGATGAGAAGAAGGAGAAGGAGAAGGATGAGAAGAAGGAGAAGGAGAAGGATGAGAAGAAGGAGAAGGAGAAGGATGAGAAGATGGAGAAGGAGAAGGATGAGAAGAAGGAGAAGGATGAGAAGAAGGAGAAGGATGAGAAGAAGGATGAGAAGAAGGAGAAGGATGAGAAGAAGGAGAAGGATGAGAAGAAGGATGAGAAGAAGGAGAAGGATGAGAAGAAGGAGAAGGAGAAGGATGAGAAGAAGGAGAAGGATGAGAAGAAGGATGAGAAGAAGGAGAAGGAGAAGGATGAGAAGAAGGAGAAGGCTGAGAAGAAGGAGAAGGAGAAGGATGAGAAGAAAGAGAAGGAGAAGGATGAGAAGATGGAGAAGGAGAAGGATGAGAAGAAGGAGAAGGAGAAGGATGAGAAGAAGGAGAAGGATGAGAAGAAGGAGAAGGATGAGAAGAAGGAGAAGGAGAAGGATGAGAAGAAGGAGAAGGATGAGAAGAAGGAGAAGGATGAGAAGAAGGATGAGAAGAAGGATGAGAAGAAGGATGAGAAGAAGGAGAAGGATGAGAAGAAGGATGAGAAGAAGGAGAAGGATGAGAAGAAGGAGAAGGATGAGAAGAAGGAGAAGGATGAGAAGAAGTAGAAGGAGAAGGATGAGAAGAAGGAGAAGGAGAAGGATGAGAAGAAGGAGAAGGAGAAGGATGAGAAGAAGGAGAAGGAGAAGGATGAGAAGATGGAGAAGGATGAGAAGATGGAGAAGGAGAAGGATGAGAAGAAGGAGAAGGAGAATGATGAGAAGAAGGAGAAGGATGAGAAGAAGGAGAAGGATGAGAAGAAGGAGAAGGAGAAGGATGAGAAGAAGGAGAAGGATGAGAAGAAGGAGAAGGATGAGAAGAAGGATGAGAAGAAGGATGAGAAGAAGGAGAAGGATGAGAAGAAGGATGAGAAGAAGGAGAAGGATAAGAAGAAGGAGAAGGAGAAGGATGAGAAGAAGGAGAAGGATGAGAAGAAGGAGAAGGAGAAGGATGAGAAGAAGGAGAAGGAGAAGGATGAGAAGAAGGAGAAGGAGAAGGATGAGAAGATGGAGAAGGAGAAGGATGAGAAGAAGGAGAAGGAGAAGGATGAGAAGAAGGAGAAGGAGAAGGATGAGAAGAAGGAGAAGGATGAGAAGAAGGAGAAGGATGAGAAGAAGGAGAAGGAGAAGGATGAGAAGAAGGAAAAGGATGAGAAGAAGGAGAAGGATGAGAAGAAGGATGAGAAGAAGGATGAGAAGAAGGAGAAGGATGAGAAGAAGGATGAGAAGAAGGAGAAGGATGAGAAGAAGGAGAAGGAGAAGGATGAGAAGAAGGAGAAGGATGAGAAGAAGGAGAAGGAGAAGCAGAAGGAGAAGGATGAGAAGAAGGAGAAGGATGAGAAGAAGGAGAAGGATGAGAAGAAGGAGAAGGATGAGAAGAAGGAGAAGCAGAAGGAGAAGGATGAGAAGAAGGAGAAGGAGAAGGATGAGAAGATGGAGAAGGAGAAGGATGAGAAGAAGGATGAGAAGAAGGAGAAGGAGAAGGATGAGAAGAAGGAGAAGGAGAAGGATGAGAAGAAGGAGAAGGATGAGAAGAAGGAGAAGGAGAAGGATGAGAAGAAGGAGAAGGATGAGAAGAAGGAGAAGGATGAGAAGAAGGAGAAGGATGAGAAGAAGGATGAGAAGAAGGAGAAGGATGAGAAGAAGGACAGTTCTGTGACAGTTTTTGTCTATTTCTGACAGTTCTGGGACATTCACTCCATACAGCGGTTTCAACCGCTGTATGGAGGGAATGTCATAGAACTGTCAGAAATGGACGATTTCTGACAGTTCTGGGACATTCACTCCATACAGCGGTTGAAACATTGTATCTATTTGTTTCCATAAATGGATCCATTTATGGAAACAAATAGATACAATGTTTCAACCGCTGTATAGAGGGAATGTCCCAGAACTGTCATAAATAGTCTATTTCTGACAGTTCTGGGACATTCCCTCCATACAGCGGTTTCCGGCAAAAAGTGTATGTGCAGAGTTCCTCTATTCTGCATATACACTTAGAGGAGCTCTGCACATACACTTTTTGCCGGCTTGGAATTAGTCTTATTTTCATCCTACTTCTTCTTCTTCTTCTTCTTCATCCTCATCCTCATCCTCAGAAGAAGAAGAAGAGGATGAGGATGAGGATGAAGAAGAAGAAGAAGAAGTAGGATGAAAATAAGAATAATTCCAAGCCGGCAAAAAGTGTATGTGCAGAGTTCCTCTATTCTGCAGATACACTTAGAGGAGCTCTGCACATACACTTTTTGCCGGCTTGGAATTAATCTTATTTTCATCCTACTTCTTCTTCTTCTTCATCCTCATCCTCGTCCTCTTCTTCTTCTTCTGAGGATGAGGATGAAGAAGAAGAAGAAGAAGAAGAAGTAGGATGAAAATAAGATTAATTCCAAGCCGGCAAAAAGTGTATGTGCAGAGCTCCTCTAAGTGTATCTGCAGAATAGAGGAACTCTGCACATACACTTTTTGCCGGCTTGGAATTATTCTTATTTTCATCCTACTTCTTCTTCTTCTTCTTCTTTTCATCCTCATCCTCGTCCTCTTCTTCTTCTTCTGAGGATGAGGATGAAGAAGAAGAAGAAGAAGTAGGATGAAAATAAGATTAATTCCAAGCCGGCAAAAAGTGTATGTGCAGAGCTCCTCTAAGTGTATCTGCAGAGCTCCTCTAAGTGTATCTGCAGAATAGAGGAACTCTGCACATACACTTTTTGCCGGCTTGGAATTATTCTTATTTTCATCCTACTTCTTCTTCTTCTTCTTCATCCTCATCCTCGTCCTCTTCTTCTTCTTCTGAGGATGAGGATGAAGAAGAAGAAGAAGAAGTAGGATGAAAATAAGATTAATTCCAAGCCGGCAAAAAGTGTATGTGCAGAGCTCCTCTAAGTGTATCTGCAGAGCTCCTCTAAGTGTATCTGCAGAATAGAGGAACTCTGCACATACACTTTTTGCCGGCTTGGAATTATTCTTATTTTCATCCTACTTCTTCTTCTTCATCCTCATCCTCGTCCTCTTCTTCTTCTGAGGATGAGGATGAGGATGAAGAAGAAGAAGAAGAAGTAGGATGAAAATAAGATTAATTCCAAGCCGGCAAAAAGTGTATCTGCAGAGCTCCTCTAAGTGTATCTGCAGAATAGAGGAACTCTGCACATACACTTTTTGCCGGCTTGGAATTATTCTTATTTTCATCCTACTTCTTCTTCTTCTTCTTCATCCTCATCCTCATCTTCTTCTTCTTCTGAGGATGAGGATGAAGAAGTAGAAGAAGAAGAAGAAGTAGGATGAAAATAAGAATTCCAAACCGGCAACAAGTGTATGTGCAGAGTTCCTCTATTTCTGACAGTTCTCTGACAGCTTCTTCACATGTACAGCGGTTGAAACATCTGTATCCTAAATGGAAACTAATAGATACAATGTTTCAACCGCTTTACATGTGTTCCTTCTGTCAGAGAACTGTCAGAAATAGCGGAGCTCACTGCAGGGACACTTTTGCCGGCTGATCGGGAAATGTTCGATTCGCGCACCCGAAGTAGGCAAAATTTCGGATTCGACGCGAATCGAATATTTCCTGAAATTCGGATCGAATTCCGGTTCGCCTGGTTCGATTCGCTCATCTCTAATTATTATTATAATATTATCTTTTAGAGTGCATTTACACTTGCACTTTTAACCAGTCCGGGGCATTGTTTACCCCCTTGGGATGGTTAGTGTGTTTAGTTTAAGTGCTCAGAACTAGGCCCAGGATCACTTGGAAGAGGTGGTCCTGAGCAAGGTTCATTTGTGGTCCAGTATGAGTGTAAACCATGCACAGCACCACTTGCCCTCCAAAAGATTTATCTCCCTTCCTGACCGGGCCATTTTTTGCGATGCAGTGCCATCTTTAACTAACAATTGCACGGTCATGCAGCACTGTACAACATTAAATGTATGTCCTTTTTTCCCACAAATATTTCTTTTGGTGGTATTTGATCACCTCTGCGGTTTTTACTTTTTGAGTTCTAAACAAAAAAAGAGAGACAATTTTGAAAAAAAAAAATATATTTTTTATTTTCTACTATAAAAACATATCCAATAAAAAAAATTAAAAAGAAAATGTCTTCATAAATTTAGGCCAATATGTATTCTGCTACATTTTTTTGGTAAAAAATCCAAACAAGTTTATACTGATAAGTTTGCGCAAAAGTTATAGCGTCTACAAACTATGCAACATATACTGAAATTTTAATTTTTTTTTAATACTAGCAATGACGGCAATCCGTGACTTATAGCTAGACAGCGATGTTGCTGCGGACATTTTTACACTAACTGACACTTTGTGGGAACCCGTGACATCAATTCAGTAATCAGTACTAAAAATATGCACTTGTCACTGTACTAATGACACTGGTTGGGAAGGGGTTAATATCTAAGATGATCAAAGGGTTAACTGTGTGCCTAGCTATGTGCTTGGTGTACAGTAGGTGACGCTGTTAGTAGAGGAAGTGGAAGATCCTGTTTCCAGCTTTGAGGGACACACAATCTTTCACTTTCCTTCCTGTCAGAACAGAGCTCTGCCTTGTTTACATAAGCAGAGCTCCATTCTTTGTCCTGCCCGAGGATTGGCGGGTGCCAGCAAACATCTGTTCACCGGGACTCGCAGTTCGGCTTCTGCTGTAAGTGTTCAAAGCAGAAGCAAGTCAGTGGTGGTGCGCGCAGGCCACCTATGGTGAAAGTGCAGAATCAAGTATATACTTGATTTTGCACAGGAGAGCTGCCCTGTAGCAGTAACACTGCTATAGGGTGGTCTTCAAGTGGTTATCCGGCCCCAGTGTGAATGCACCCATAGAGACATATGAATTATTGAAAAGACCAGACAGAAGTGTACATGGACACCTTTAGATGGCTACCAAGCTAAAGCATCCACATGACCACACAATCTCTTACTCCTTTGCATCCATGAAACATGAGATACAGGAACAATGGCAATCAAATTTCAGCTTACATGACAGCGTGTAAGCATGTGGATCTTTATTTGCTAGATGAAACGTCAAATCCTATTGTTCTTCCACATTTAATTTCCACTCATTAGAAGACTATTTATGAAACTCAAATTACTGAGAATTTTTTTTTTAAATATTTTATTGCAAGTTCACAATGATAACATGTCTCGCAACTTCTCATCCTGTATGGTTTCATTGGAAAATCCATACATTCCTGGGATTTATATTATTATTTTTTTTTAGAGAACAAACTATTCTAATTTTATTCTGATAAAAACTGAATACAATTAGCACCGTTTATATAAAGCTAGAATGTGCCTTTGAGCATCAGAATACACAACACAAAGAATCAGAGAACAACAGAATGTACATTAATATATTGTATCTACAGCATATGTCAATACAGAATATGTCAAGGTGATTATTTGTGGAGGAATTCCTGTGGTGTTTTTTTCATAATTATACACCATTGTGACTGCTATACCCTCATAATTGAATTATTTTACATAGATAGGCAATACACTCTGGAATTTGTTCAGAAACATTTACACCATGATACTATTCCCTCTTCCCCTGGCACATACAGCTGCCTTCCTGTCTATGTTGGCCACTATTCCTTTATTATTATTATACAGTATTTATAAAGCGCCAATAGTTCGC
Source organism: Staurois parvus (assembly GCF_062004578.1). Taxonomy (NCBI): domain Eukaryota; kingdom Metazoa; phylum Chordata; class Amphibia; order Anura; family Ranidae; genus Staurois; species Staurois parvus. The sequence goes on along the minus strand of NW_028318862.1, from coordinate 799,623 downwards.
TCAGCGCTGTACATTACAAAGGGGGACAGAACATGTGACAGAACAATAGCAATACAATGCAAAACATGAGGGGATCGAGGGCCCTGCTCTTTGGAGCTTACAATCTAGGAGGGAGGGGATAGTGGTACAGGAGGAGATAGCTGTGGGGGATGGAGTGGTAGGAAGAGTGGAGGAGGTCGGTCAAGTTAGCAGGGGGTGGGGTAGGCTTCCCTGAAGAGATGGGTTTTCAGGGTGCGCCTAAAGGAGAGGAGAGTAGGTGATAATCTGATGGGTTGGGGCAGGGAGTTCCAAAGGATGGGTGACACCCTGGAGAAGTCCTGGAGGCGGGCATGGTAGGAGGAGACCAGGAAACTAGAGAGAAGGAGGTCATGTGAGGAGCGGAGTGTGCGTGTTGGGTGGTACTTGGATATTAGGTCAGTGATGTAGTTCGGGGCAGTATGGTGGACAGCTTTGTACGTCAATGTTAGGATTTTGAATTTGATCCGTTGTGCAAATCGGAAGCCAGTGGAGGGATTGGCAGAGGGGGTTGGTGGAGATGGAGCGGTTGGAAAGGTGAATGAGTCTGGCAGCCGTATTCAGGATCGACTGTTCTGAAAATTGTATAGCTAGGTAACTCCTATCCTCATACTGATCAGTGGTTCCAAATTAATAATAACTACTGCAGTTGGGAGCAGACACAAAAAGATACACTTTCCAATTAACTGTTCTGTTTATTCAATGGAATTTAGGTTTTTTTATACATGCGTACGTAGGTATCACTTTAACCGCTTGCCCTCCAGAGGATTCCCCCCCCTTCCAGACCAGGCCATTTTTTGCAATATGAGCTGCGTTACTTTAACTGACAATTCCGTGGTCATGCAACGCTGCACCCAAATGAATCTACTGTCCTTTTTTTTCCTACAAATGGAGCTTTCTTTCAGTTATATTTCATTGCCTCTGCGATTTTTATTTTTTTGCGCTATAAACAAAAAAGACCGACAATTTTGAGAAAAAAAACAATATTTTTGATTTTTTGCCATTAAACATCGTTAGTTAAAAATTTAAAAAATCAAATTTCATCATAAATTTAGGCCAAAATGTATTCTTCTACATGTCTTTGCTAAAAACAATCCCAATACGTGTAAATTAATTGGTTTACGTGAAAGTTATAGCATCTACAAATGGCGGCATATATACTGGAATTTTTTTTCTTATACTAGTAATGGCGATGATCAGCAACCTATAGCGGGACAGCGAGGCAGTGTGCATTCTGACACTGGGGGTGGGGGGGGACTGACTAAGTCCTGGTTCACATATATGCAGCCGTTCATTTAAATGGACTCCCATGCCCCGTGACACGCCGGGAAGAAGTCCCTGCACTTTCTTTGTAAACCGCAGCATGCACGGGAACCTCAGTTCCCAGTGCGGTTGTGATTTCCGGTGCAGGTGGCGTGCCATTAGAAATATGTCCACATTTTTCTGTGCGGGTGGCTTTTTGTGCGGATCCGCAGCGGCACCACCCGCACATATGTGAACCAAGCTTCACTGTCACTGGCATCCCCAGTGACACAAATACAGTGATCAGTGCTAATAAAAAGCACTGACACTGTACTAATGACACTGGGCAGGAAGGGGTTAACATCTGGGGTGATCAAAGGGTTAACTGTGTGCTGTTTTACTGTGTGCTGTGTGTGTGTGTATTTTACAGTGTCAGCACCTTGCTTTGTATTGCTCTGCTATGCAGAGCAATACAAAGCAGTGTGCTGGAGCTCACAGGGGAGAGATCAGTATTGTTTACATACAGACCTCTCCCCCATCAGCGATACTGGGCGATCGCCGGGTGCCAGTGGGGAATCACTGGCCGAGACCTGCTGATCGACAGCTGAAGCCACCAACGGAACTGCAAAATCATGTATATATGTGATTTTGTGCAACCGTGCCTCCCTGTAGCAGTATTTCTGCTATAGGGCGGTGGGCAAGCAGTTAATGTTACAATTGTACTTTTATGGTAACAAGGGGCATTGCACAGTCAGGCTATACTTTTATCAGGATCCAAAAGAGTGTGAATACGTATTTAAAACATTATTAGTGCCATGTGCACAATGAGTGAAGTGTGCAATAGGTAAGCAAAGCATACAAAATAGAATACCGTTATATACAGAATTGACAGTTTCTTTCACACTACCTATGAGCTAAACATGCATGTGTTGATATAGTTGACATATTACTATTCATATCCGTGGTATCAGCATCAGCAGATGTTCTGCCTCCAGCAGGGAAATATATTATGCCTGTCCTATCTGCAATATCAAATTTGACCACTAGATGGAGCCAGTAATATATTTGCTGTTCTATAGAATCTAGAGCAGTGGTTCTCAACCTTCCTAATGCCGTGACCCTTTAATACAGTTCCTCATGTTGTGGTGACCCCCAACCATAAAATTATTTACCCAGTAATTATAATTCATGAGTGTCGTTTTATCTCCAATACTGCTGCTTTCAACACAGTAGCTGCTTTTAACAGAGTAGCTGCTTTCAACACAGCAGCTGCTTTCTACACAGTAGCCGCTCTTTACACATCGGAAATATGTGTTTTCTGATGGTCTTAGGGGACCCTTGTGAAAGGGTCGTTCGACCCCCAAAGGGGTTGCAACCCACAGGTTGAGAACCACTGATCTAGAGACTGTTTAGATAAGAGATAGGAGTTAATAGAAATTCCCATAATTCTGAGAGAAAGGAGATGCATCTTAAGAGCTCGGACTCCATCTTAGAAACTGTGAGAGAAGGAAGCAGCCATTGGACCACATGTTGTGAAGTAAAACTTGCATGCCTTTGCATTTCCTAAAGGCAGTATTGCTGGAGAGAATCACTTTTCACCATCTATAGCCTGACTATTCATAGTGTTTTCTGTACATTTCATATATTTATTGTATGCATTTTACATCTGTTTTATCCTAATAGTTCACCCACCCTGTTTTGTTAATAAAGCTTCAAGATTACATTCAGTCTGGCTTAATGCAGAATAGGAGGGATTAACTGCATGTCAAGCTACACATAGGGAAATGTGTAGTGAGGACAGGGCAGCAGGGATGAATGGCAAATTGTATATTTTCATTCAATATGATCTACTATAGCATCAGTATTGATTTCTGGAACAAAAATTCCTAAGTTGTGGAAACCACAGGAACTGGTGTTGGCTGATAGAATGCATAGTTTTAATAGGGGGCTGCATGCATTTCCTTTTTTTAGGTTTTTGTTTATTAACTTTTTATTGAATTTTCTATATAACATACAATAAAAAGGACTTGTAACAACATGTGTACAAATGATATTTCTAGGGTCAAAGAATCAGTCTCTGGATATACAACTTTAGCACAGGTACAAATATGAAGATTCTTTTAGTTGAGTTTTATATTATATAATATAATAATATGGTAATGCATAAGAAAAACAAAAGAAAAGTAATAGTTGTTGTACAAGGATAAATAAGCCTCAGCTAACTAATCTTGACTCCATACATGTATTGCATACTGTATCTCATGTGATGGACATCCAATATTGTTGGATTACTGGACAGTGCCATAGATGAGCAACGGAACTAAAGGATAAATGGTGTGGGCCTTTGTAGGCACTTGGTACTATCTCAATATGTGTTTAAATTTCATAACCCTTGTTTTGGAGTTGATGAAGGAGGTATGTAACAGTTGTGGAACTGGATTTTTGGAGCATCCAATAAGGTTTTAGAAAAGTCCCCTTCCCATTGTAAAAAATATGGTGGGTATGTAGGTGCTTCCAATTGAAATAGTTTATTAAGATGTGAAGGGTTTACAGTTGTGTATTTGTCCCATTGTTAATTAAGTTAATTGAGTCACCTATTGTTTGGTCCTCCTGGAGGTTCCTACATGATGGGATTAGTCTGGTGCAGGGGCGGACTGACAACTCATGGGGCCCCCGGGTAATAGGGGATCATGGGGCCCCTGTATCCTTGCCCAAACTCAAAAAAGCCTATGAAAAAGGTACCAGGGGCATCTCATGGGGCCCCCTACTAACCCTGGGCCCTCAGGCAGTGCCTGAGTTTCCAAAGCGTCAGTCCGCCCGTGGTCTGCTGTCAACTTGACCTCATTACCTAATCAGTGTGGGATGTTTATCCCACTGTGTAATGTTTGTTTGTATTGTTCATGTGGGGACTGCCCCTATTTCTGAAGCATATAAAGCCTGTATTTCTGTTAAAAAAAGGCTTCCAGTTTGCAGCTAAGCTAGTGTCATGTAGTCCTTGGGTGCAATGACTATCTATAATACCTTGGTCCTGTGTTCCAGTGGCGAGGAAGCAGTTGACTGATGGAACCACCCTATTATTACTGTGCTAGGGACAACCCCTAAAATTTGGGAATTTCTTGCACTTTCACTTTCAGTAATAATGGTAAACATGCCAAATAGAGAGATTGAATCTCCCTACTGGGGCACAGGGAGCCATAAAAATACTGTAAGTGTTCTAATCCCTCTATACTTTATCCAGCAAATAAAAAGGAAAAAAAAATGTTTGCCTTTCGTTATACTTTAAACCAATTATGTAAATTGGTAATGCTGGCATGTGCCCTATTGATTCATGAATTTTAATTAGAGGTCTATTTCATACTAAATTCTTCAATCCTCCATCATTTTATAGCTTTGAATCATTTGTTTTTTAAGGTTATGTGGCATCCTTAATTGAGGATGAAAATACTATTTTAAATAATATGTTCTATTTCCTTTGGTAGTAAACAAGGGCCGTGTACAATTTACTGATTTACATTTCCTCGACCATGCTTTCCCATTTAATGCTGCCTTGGGCCAATAAGTGACATTTACGCTTTTTAGACCATAAAATGAAATTATCGTAGATCAATTCCAATATTTTCGAGAGGCATTGTAGGTGTCTGAACAAATAAAACTAATGATTTGCTTCCCTGTAAGACTGACCCAATAACAAATTTCACTTGTGGTTGATCAATCGATAGTAGAGTAAGGCAAAGTGAACATCAATGGGATAAAAACATTTTTATTAAGAATAAAATAGATGTTGAAATAAATTATAACTACAAAATAGGTGATAATATTAATACCAAAATGTGAGAGGATGAATCACATTTGCATTTAAATTAGGCCTAAATGTTGGCACTGAATTAAATGTACAAGGTAATGCAAATGTGAAAGTGTATAACTGAGCATATCTAAGCACAAAAGCAAAAATGTAATATATTGCAGCCTACCAGTTTTTTGATGAGATGTCTGCATTGATTTTATCTTTTACAAGCATTTTTCTCTTTTTTACCTGTTGATTTTGGGAATAACATACTTTATGTACTAGGGTGGCTACTCCACTCTTCCACTCTATCTATGGTTGGCACCCAGGCTGGAATGTGCATTTCATGAGAGGTGAGGAGATTCATAATTTGTAGAAGAAAGAGAACGCCATTTGTACTTTCAGTTCAGCTAAATGAAAGTGACTAGAGCACTGCATCTCTAGCAAGATCAATACTTGTTTTCTGTACTTGCTGAAAATATTCTCAGCCTAGAGAATAAAAACTAAAACTGGCCTTAGAAGGATTGAAATTCATCCAGTTCAGCCGGGATCAGATCAATTGTAATTAGTGTGCAGCCATCCCTGCTCAACAGAAGTCAATCAAACAATTGAATTATTTTCCTGTTGGAGGGACATGCTTTTGTTGATCAGCAGCTGCAGCCAGTTGGCTGTAGCCACTCATGATATTATTCTGACAGCAGTGAGTCCTGCTGCCAGACTACAAAGTCCTGGCACAGAGGGAGTGATTGCTCCATTCACCTCATTTTATTTTGGTTGAACAACTGTTGTTGGCCACCTTAATGCAGGCATGTCATCTATGGACTTGTAAGCTGTAAAAAATTCCATATTTGTTCTTGGGTTTAGATATCACTTAATTCCCTGAAATATCCCTCAAAATATGGAATTCTTCTTTAGAATAGATGGAAAAACTAATGGGAAGCACAGTGGCTAAGTGGTTAGCACTTCCATCTAGCAGCGTCGTTGGTTTGAATCCCAACCACGGCACTACCTGTCTGGAATTTACAAGTTCTCCCTGTGCCTGCGTGGGATTCCTCCCACATTACAAAGACATGCTGGTAGATTAATTGGCTTCTGACTAATTTGGCCGTAGTATGTGTATGTATGAATGTTGGCTTCTGTCTAAATTGGCCTTAGTATGTGTATGTATGAATGTTGGCTTCTGTCTAAATTGGCCTTAGTATGTATATGTATGAATGTTGGCTTCTGTCTAAATTGGCCCTAGTATGTGTATGTATGAATGTTGGTTTTTGTCTAAATTGGCCTTAGTATGTGTATGTATGAATGTTGGCTTCTGTCTAAATTGGCCCTAGTATGTGTATGTATGAATGTTGGTTTTTGTCTAAATTGGCCTTAGTATGTATATGTATGAATGTTGGCTCCTGTCTAAATTGGCCCTAGTATGTGTATGTATGAATGTTGGTTTTTGTCTAAATTGGCCTTAGTATGTGTATGTATGAATGTTGGCTTCTGTCTAAATTGGCCTTAGTATGCGTATGTATGAATGTTGGCTCCTGTATAAATTTGCCTTAGTATGCGTATGTATGAATGTTGGCTCCTGTCTAAATTGGCCCTAGTATGAGTTTGTATGAATGTTGGCTCCTGTATAAATTTGCCTTAGTATGTGTATGTATGAATGTTGGCTCCTGTCTAAATTGGCCCTAGTATGTGTATGTATGAATGTTGGCTTCTGTATAAATTTGCCTTAGTATGCGTATGTATGAATGTTGACTCCTGTCTAAATTGGCCCTAGTATGCGTTTGTATGAATGTTGGCTCCTGTATAAATTTGCCTTAGTATGTGTATGTATGAATGTTGGCTCCTGTCTAAATTGGCCCTAGTATGTGTATGTATGAATGTTGGCTCCTGTATAAATTGGCCCTAGTATGTGTATGTATGAATGTTGACTTCTGTCTAAATTGGCCCTAGTATGTGTATGTACTGTATGAATGTAAGTTAGGGACCTTAGTTTGTAAATTCTTTGAGGGCAGGAACTAACGTGAATTACAATATATGTGTAAAGCACATCTTAACCCCTTCTCGCCCAAGGGTAAAACAAATCTAAATGCCTAAGAACAATTTTGCAACATCGACATGTGTTAGTAAAACCGTACATATCATCACAACTACTTTGTACACTCAGGTGGATTATGCCTTGTTTTTTTTCAGGACAAATTGGGCTTTCATTTGGTGGTAAATGGTAATGGATATCTCCTGATTTTTTTTTTATTATCATAGGAAATCCGGCCCAAAATAGCAAAAAAAAAAAATTTTTTTTTAATTTAGCTGTGTGTTTCTTGTTACTACCATAACCTACCACCAAAGAACAACCCAAAATAAATTCTCCAGCTCTTGACAATTGCAGTTTTACCATATATGTGTATGGTATTTGTTGTTTGTATCCGTAGTACAGGCCGAAAACAATAGTGCACATTTTGTTTTGTTTTTTTACCTAAAACACACTGACACCAATTTTTTTTTTAAATCCTGACCTTTGACCCTGACCTTTTGACCTTGACCTTTGAATCTGACCTTGCCCCAAACACTAACCCTGGCACTGAACTAGATCAAACCTTGATCTAGGTATTTTTTCTTTATTTTTTCTTTTATTTTTTAATATTTATGTATTTATCTTTTTTTTTTTACAAACATTTTTTTCCCTCTATGCCAGGTATTCGAGAGACACAAAGTATATCTGTCCTCCATTCATAGAGAGAGAAAAAAACAAGGGGGCCGGGCTGTACAGTGACTGATAACTGTGAAGGCCAATCAGAGGCTATCACATCAATCATGTGACCCAGAATCGGGAGTCCCGGGTCCTGATCGTTAGAACGGGATCTAGTGCTCTCAGTGACACCGTGGTCTTTGTGCTGGGAGCACAAGGACAGGTACGCAAATATGCGGCCGTATGAAAAAAAGCCCAGTTCTGTGAGACTGCTTATTTGTGTGACGTCGGCGTCAAGGGGTTAAAGTAATGGTGCTGTATAAGTACCTGTAATAAAATAGTGCCAATTTGCAATAACAAGCATTGGGGTTGATTTACTAAAACTTCAGAGTGAAATGTTTGGTTCAGTTGTGTGTGGAAGCCAATTAGCTTTTAGGTGTTTTTGTCAAAACTGAATTGAACAAGCTGAAGTTAGAAGCTGATTGCATGGCTACATCAGATTTTGCACCCTCCAGTTTTAGTAAATCAACTCCATTGGAATTGTTAGTCAAGGTGTGCATTGCTAGGCAGCCCATTCAAATGAATGACCTGCCATACTTCAATGCATGGTATTGCATCACTGTCCATTGTGTGCTGCAACACAAGTTGGAGGCCTGTTAGATTTGTTCTTTAAGGTGCCATTCAAAATGCATGTCACTAAACTCGCTACATACATTACGTGTGGCAACACAATTCAATGGCAAAGTGTATTACTGTTACCAGGGGTGGACTGACAACTCATGGGGCCCTTGTGTCCTTGCCCAAACTCAAAAAAGCCTATGAAAAAGGTACCAGGGGCATATCATGCGGCCCCCTACTGACCCCGGACCCTCGGGCAGTGCCCGAGTTTCCAAATGGTCAGTCCGCCCCTGACTGTTACTTATTTTAACCATTTGCCTACCAGGCACTTTTATCCCCTTCCTGCCCAGGCCAATTTTCAGCTTTCAGTGCTGTCGCACTTTGAATGACAATTGTGCGGTCATGCAACACTGTACCCAAACTAAATTTTTATCATTTTTTGAGACAGATAGTGCTTTCTTTTGGTGGTATTTAATCACCACTGGGTTTTTTTTTAGTTTTTGGCACTGATTGGAACTGTTAGGCAGCACTAACAATAGGTGGCACTCATAGTCAGACAATAAACAGGTGGCGCACACACCTAGTGCATTATCCAAGGTTTACTGAATTGAGTGAAAAATAAAAACATACTCACAGACGAAGCATGTATCTAAAAAGCATTTGCATAATGACGATGGCCACAACGGCAAGCAAGGTGTTCCAACTGTCAGTGCGGTCAAATGCTGACGGGTGTCGGGGACAAATCCCTTTCCTCAGAGCTACTGACCAGCCTCTGGTGCAGATGTGTAGTGGATGGATGATGGGAGCCTTGCTGGTGATGCCTTTATTCTCTATCTAGTGGCTGATCTCCCCGTCTGAGGAGGGCTGCACCCCTGAAGCTTTATCTTTGGTTGTTGCTGTCCTGGTTCCCTTGGCTTCCCTTTTGGCTGTGCATATCCTGAGGCGCTGGAGAGTACATATGATATCCGGCACTCATAGTCACTCATAGGTGGCACTGATAGGTGGCAGTGACTGGCACTGATAGGTGGCAGTGACTGGCACTGATAGTTGGCACTGAGAGGCAACTCTGATGGGCACTGATATGTGGCATTGATGGGCACTGGTATGGGGCATTGGTGGGCACTGACAGGTGGAAATTATGGGCTTTGACAGGTGGCACTGATGGGGCTACACTGATCATCAGGGCACTGATCATCAGTGTAGATGTCCCCTCTGAGGAATGCCGCTTATTGGCTCCCCTCTCCCAACATGCTGTCAGCGTCAGGAGAGGACTGCCGATAACCAGATTTCCTATTTACATGTGATCAGCTGTGATTGGACACAGGTAATAGCATGATAGAGCCTATGTCATCGGCTCTTTACTGTGATCGGAGATCCGCTACATCCAACGGACACAGAGCACTACTGATTGCCTCGCCACATGCCCCCTGGGTGTGCATGTGCAGCTAGAGTGGGAGGACATCATATGACACTCTCCCAGAACGAGAGAACTGCATTTCCTTCTATGGCAGGCGGGAGGAGGTTAAACCCACATTACACTGGCTTTTTCCACTGTTGTTACTATCTGAAAACCTATCCTGTGAAATGCAATGCAGCCATCCCTGGAGTGCATGTATGTACATACAAACCACTACAGACAGTATCATAAACCACAGCACTCACAAGTTACCACTTTCATATTTTTATATGAATAAGTGTCAAGTGTAAGTGATACTCTATTTGCTAACTTCCGATTTTATGGATGCAAGCTTTCCACCTCATTTAGCCCAATATTGCCCTTGAGCGCTGATTACTATAGTAGTATCCCATTTCCAACAAATATTACTATTCAAATATGTCAAGAAAAAAGTCGTATTAAAAAAAAAAATCTTCTTTGATATCTAGACAATTCAATAGGCACTCATTTGAAGTGAAGATTCTATCTTATGTCTGAGTCAATCACTCCTAAGTTCTGCTTTCTATATCTATAGCCTAATTAACCATTACTACTCAAGTGTGTCTAGAAAAAATAGTTGTATTTTATAAAATAGTTCTACTGATGTAATTTAACCTATTAACACCTGTGCTTCCCGGCTCTTTAAGAATAAATAAAGGATAGAATAAAGGAGGGTTATAATCCCTGTAAGGTTTATTTTTGCCATTCTTGTCCCATTGATTTACCCCCTTCATGACCAGCCATTTTTTTGCTTTACAGGGAGATAAAAACTGGCACATCCCCACTGACAGGAGAGAGATCTGTGTTGTTTACACTCACAGATCTCTCTCCTGTCAGTTGCTCCACTTATCATCGAGTCCTGGCCATGAATCGCTGGGAAGGACCCGGTGAATGACATGTACAGGAGCCAATTACAGCGCTGGAAAGTGTGCAAGCGAACTGCAGAATCATGAATATGTAAGCCGTGTACCGGAGTGGGCTCCCCAGGATACAGTGAAGTCACGAACGAGGAAAGCAACCCCAACACCAGCTTTTGCCACAAAAGAATTTTACTTAGATGTGGCAAGTAAACACAACCACAAATGCCGGGAACATACAATAAATTTACATATACCCAGCCCAAAGGCTGAGACCCTTGTGCTGCACAGCACGGCGCCTTCTGATGGATGAAGGTAGAAAGTGAAGTAATTTACCTACTGGCGGGCACAAATAAGCTGCCACACCTTACCTGTTATTACCCTAAAAGAGCAAGAATCAGTGTATGGGTGTACAGTATGGGCTAGCCTGCGGTGCAGCACAACAGCTTACAATCTTACACAAATCTACAGTATTCCCCCTCCCATAACTGGTCCTGTAGCACGTGTCTGATTATTCCTTCTGAGCAAAACGCCAGTCTGGCTTGAGTTTGTAGGATTTTATCAGTTCTCTAATGTGAAATGTCACTTTAAGTGGTGGAGTCCTTCCAATAAATAGTAACAACACTTGCGGCCTGACACAGACAGAGACCCTAACTAACTATCGGCCTGGACTCAGTCTCTGGGCACCAACACTGATATGAGGTGCGTGCACGAACTTACCGACCCGGGTCTGCTTTGCATCCGCTGGTGACTCTGAACAGAACAAATGTTGCTTAGTTCCTCTGCTCTCATCAGCCTTCCCGGCAGCAATCTCTGGTTAGTGAGGGACACTTTCACACCTGGATGTCATCGGATTCTCAGCTCACACAGCCCCTGCATTCAGCATCGTCCAGAACATGGCTGCAGTCTCCTCTTCCTGTTAATTAAAAAACCCCCAACTCTGTGTGAAAACTCCACCTCTTTATGAATATACAAATATCTATGCAGTCTGAGCCTGTGTTAGAAAACAGTGACATCTTGTGGCTAAACCACAGAATGTCAGTCAAAACATCAATTTACTCCACACCATAATTTACTGCACACAAACAGTGTTCAAACAATGAGAGCTGTTTTCCCCATCTCACAAATACATACGGCCGTCTTGTAGCAGTTAAACTGCTATAGGGCGGTCGGCAAGAGGTTAATTTGACCTCAATCAGCAGCCAAATTCAACAGGGTTTTTACAATGCTTTTGGGTGTAGTGTCTTCATTTTGTAATATGACTTTGGACTGGGTATCAAGTCTCTCCAAAAATTACAATAGCCGATGTTTGAACCAGGCAACACTTAGCTTATATTTTCATATTCTTAAACAGAAAGCCATTCAGAAAATCAGGATAATGGAAATGTTAAGGACTGAGCAAGCAGCTTTGCCAACTGCACAAGATAATTGATAGGATAAAAATCAGAGCTAATCAGCAGGCACACTGCTTCCCTCGAGTCAGTTTAAATGAAAAACCTTCAGGTTTGATTGGTGTGTATGTTTAATGTTTCATAGGACCCCAACAGGTGCTGTATTAGAATACTGTGTATAGAGTAAGTTTGATTATTGAGAATGCCCCGTATTATACTAAGAGCAATGCAAGCAAAGAGAGACAGTTTCAATTTTAAAATGTTCCTTTCATCCTCAAGATGCAGAAAAATAAAAACCCAGCAGCACAAATGTGATTTCACTGCTTCTTCTGTGTCAGTTACTGAGACTACAGATTTCATCCACAGCAAGGCAATATGAATACACAATTATGAGTGAAAACAACTGAGGTGATGTACTGTCTATAGATTAATAGCTTCTGCTCTCCTAAAAGTAATTTCCAGATTCGACCATAGCTAGGAAATCCAGCAGATGCTTCAAGGAACTATGCTTGTTAATGACAGGGCTTATGACTCACTAGATGACATATGGACCTTAAAGTATAAGTGCACTTAGCCTTAATTGGCGCACTTCTCATGTTAAGCAATTATTAAATGGTATATAATCACCTGAGATCTGCAATGCCCAACCAAAATTGTCCCATCTGGCAAGCACAGCCCAAAGCCCAATCAACTGAGAAAATTGCCAGCCAGCCTGTCAAGCGGAACTTTTCCCATAACAACTTGATAAAGAATAAGATTTTTTTTAGCAAGAAACATACATTCCACATTGATAATTGTGCTACCAAAATTAGTGTAAGCTCCCAGGAGCAGGGCCCTCCTAACCCTCTTGTATTGAATTGTATTGTTGCTGCACACTCATTGGCCACTTTATTAGGTACACCATGCTAGTACCAATTGGACCCCTTTATGTCTTCAGAACTGCCTTAACCTCCCTAATGGTCTGATTATGTCCATATTTCTGTGCTCAAAGCGGTACATTTTTTTGTATGGAAATATGTATTGTTTTTTTATTGTAGACCTGTAATTTTTAGGAATAACTCACTGAAATCTGTCCGAACAAGAGTCTAGAAAACATCCCGGGTATGATAAAATTTGAAACACAAAATCATAAATTATAATTTAATAAATAATCATAAAAAAATAATAATACATTTAATTCAATAATATAATCAAACCAAAAACACTGAAATTTGAAATATAGCGCCAAGTTTGGACATCACTGAGCAAAGTCGCAGAATCGTTTTCAGTGTCTGATGACGAATTTCCCCACGAATCATTATCACTCAATTCTGCAAGTGGTTCTAATTTACTATCACTGTTCTCTAGCCGGTCTAAAACCGCTTTTGACCTAAAGGGACGCTTTTTGGACGTCATGGACGTTTCTCAGTTTCCAGGCAGAAAGAACAGTAAAAATGCAGGCAGGGCACAGGACAAAGCACTCGGGACAAAATGTATGTGAAATGGTTTGATACAGGAATGTTTTACTATGTTATTTTAGTGTATTTAGTGAATGTCACTTTTTGTCATTTTCAAATTTCCCGCTGTTCCGTCCCCCGTACGTCCCGACGTCGCAGGGGACGGAACCCAGAAGATGCCGACATCGGCCGGAGGACATTACAGGGGACACTGCAGGGGGGACATCGCGGGAGTGCAGGACAAGGTAAGAGAAGAGATTGCGGAGCAGCGCCGCATGGTAAGCCCGAGTGTAGCTCGGGGTTACCGCTTGTGGTACTGAAACCTTACCCCGAGCTACACTCGGGAATACCGCCAGGGAGGTTAATCCTGTATGCCATAGATTCAACAAGGTGTTGGAAACATTCCTTAGAGATTTTGGCTCATATTGACATGAGTTACTGTTGCCTTTCTATCATCTCAAACCAGTCTGCCCATTCTCCTCTGACCACTGACCTCAACACGGCATTTTAGTCCACACAACTGCCGCTCACTGGATATGTTGTTTGCCATGCCATGTTCAAAGGCATTGATATCCCCTTTCTTCCCCATTCTGATGCTGAGTTTGAACTTCAGCAAGTTGTCTTCACCACGTCTAGATGCCTGAATGCATTGACTTGCTGCCATGTGATTGGCTGATTAGCAATTTGTGTTACCAAGCAATTGAACAGGTGTACCTAATAAAATGGCCAGTGGGTGTACTGTCTCCCTTATTATAGTAAAACGCTGTGCAAACTGCTGGCACTATATAAATCTCATGTAATAATAATATTAATTTTTAAAAAATTGCTCCTGTTTCTTCTTGCTGGAGGCTGCCATTTTGTTGAAGTCCAGAGCCCCTGAAAAGCAATAAATCTTTAGGCAGTCAGCAGATCAACCTCTACATATTTGCACAGTGCTGAAAAAGAGAGAGCAACTGAGCATGTGCAGAGCAGGTTGAGACAGTGTATTACTAGATTTTAAACAGTATAGGCATTTATGTGTAATGTTTTACAAAGCTATACCTGTAAAAGGGGCCAGCCTAAAGTGATCTAGCAGGACTTCATTTTCTGACTAAAGTTCCACTTTGAGATTGGCCCTCTATTAAAGTGAATGGTGTCCAAGCCACACAAGCATACTGTAGGTGGTACACTGGCCATCTGGGGGGATTTAGGAACAAAGGCTGGTAGTTAAGGGCAGGCATAATAAGCACAATAACTCAAGAAATGTTATATACAGTATCAACAAACTGACTGTAAGGCAGGCCATACACGGAGTGAATGTTTTTCCTGCAACCTAAAAAATTTGCTTGATTCCCCCATCAACACAGTCAGTGTTGATAGGGGAATCCTTCTAGCTGAGCCATTGTATTCTCCTTGCAGGGGGTGGGGAAGGGTAAGCCATCTCTACCCAGAGAAGACAGTGATTATAGCTAGCGGCTACACCAGCTGCTAGAGATAACCATATGTAAAATCCAGCAGACTGGTTGTACCCAATTTGATGGGTGCAATTAGCCTGCCCAAACATGGATCAAATCTCGGCCAGTACAGCAGAAACTGTCTATGGCCAGCATACGTGTTACAAGCTGATTTTACAATCTCTTTAGATTTACTAATGATTTAGTAGTGTAAGTACCTCCCTGATTGGTATTCAAAAATGAATGGATTGTTTTGGTGACATCACCATGGTCCCTGGTTGTAAAGCCAGCATATAATTATTTGAGCCTCTTTTGTGGGTCTCACACACTGATTAAAGCCTAAGTAAGCACAGTGAGTTAAATTAAATGTTCAGTCTATAAATCACCATAAATAATTTTGGCAGATTCATAAAATCAGTAACAAAGACAAGTGCAGCTCTGGAGCTCAGTTCTCAATCTGTTTTTATGTTTCACTGTTTGTAGTGCAGACCAGCAGAAGCAAATTAGGCTCTAATTGGTTGCTACAGGGTAAAATCCTTTTTCCATTGCTCTTTTTTCCACAAATTAATTTTCAGGAATATTAAGCCTGGCAGAGTATCCATAGCAGTAAAACATTCGGAATCAAACATGATATCCTTATTTGTATGTAAATAAAGCCTTTCTCAACTTTATACCACGGAGGAACCCTTGAAAAATTTTGTAGGTCTCAGGGAACCCCTGCTAAGATTAGTTCATCGGGGTCATAAAAAGCCTCTTGTTCACTAGGAAGAATGCTTCCCTATGGTGGTGGCTAGAATGCCACAGTCAGGACCTGGATCACCTGGTGGTAAGGTTCCCTGGGTGGAAGGTTGAATTTCCTGTGTCCCCCAGCAGGTGTCTCCCAGTATCCAACTGATTCCAGTAATTGGTCTGCTTCTGGTGCTGGCTGCTGGGAGGGTATTTTGTGCCTCCTCCACTAGTGCCCCTTAAGTGTTTTGCTTTGTCTGCTAGCCAGATGCATGCTTGCTGTTCAATCCTCTTCTTGGCCTCTGATGCAGCTGGTTTGATCTGGTGACACCAGTCAGGCATGACCCTATACAACTGCCCCACCCTTTCACTAGATCTACACATTGGGACAAATAAGTATTAACCTCAGTGTTTGTTTTTTTTTTTACTCTTGCTGTGAGAATCTAGAGTTTGAATATGGAGCTATGCATGACTGACTGATCAGTGGATATCCAATTGGTCTACGTACATAGAGTTTCCCTGTCCATAAGACCCCTATTGGTTAAGAATGAAGATTCGAGAAGCCGGCTACTCGTCTTCCCGGATGATAATCTTTATTGCAATGATTAAGATGCCAGATAAAATGGCTTACGCATTTCGGCAATAAACATTAATCATCAGATGAGTAGCCGGCTCCTCAAATCTTCATTCTTAACCTGTGAATGTGTTTGGGAAGACACATAGAGCCAGAGCACCGACAGTCCGCCTCTGTGGGGAAAATATCTGGGCATAGCATCTTTCTTCCCCTATTGGTTATATGGAGCCAAACAGTTTTAATTGCTCAAGGCCGAGGGCGGTTGTCCTCAAACAACAAATTGGTAGATATAGCCATAATTTGATATGTCTTTACAGCAAATGTATTGATTCCTCCTCTGGACCACTGTGCCCAATATTGTGCTATTGGGCATTGCTAGCACAGCTGTAACCTCTAAGTAAGAGGCAATCTCCTGATGAAAGGAATGGTTACAATACCTTTAAGGGAACTTCTACCTGTTGGAATAAAGAATCTGACCTACTGTAAACACGCTGGCAAAAAACTCTATCCCTTTATGTTAAATATTTCAATCCACTATTTCTCACAAGGTTTACAGAATCTGGACATTAGGAGACTTTTTGTGTCCTTTAAAGTGGTTAATCTCATAGAAGCATGGACATTATACATAATATGAGATATATACATAAATGTGGAGCAATTGATGATTTACTATTTTGTGTGTTTTCAAGATTTTAATGATGTTTATTAAAATTGTTTGTAACATGCATTGATCAAGTGGGGTACCATAAAATAAAAGACTGGTGCACCTTTTTGTTTAATCTTGTTGTTTTTTCTACATATAGGGATATATAGTGGTGGATGAGTTAAAACCAAGTTTGTTTTTTTTTAAATGTATTCATTTGTTTAACTCTTAGCTTGAGCCTGATCTTGCCTTGCACTTATATATTGCTACTGGCTTGTACCATTCTGCCTTGTTCCTGATTCCAGTCCAGGTTCCCCCATTCCTTGCATTTCTGGTATTCCCTGTGATCTGTGCTTCTCATGTTGTATATATTGTATTATAATTAGGTTATAATATATGTGAATTTTATGGTATTTCTTCAATAATTCAGTACAATAAGGCTATAAATAACATGAAGATACACTTTTCCCCAAAAAGTGTAAAAACTGTGAATATAAATATGCTATTACATTTTGAAATTTTTTTTTCTTTTTTTATATTTGTGTGATATATACTTTTTGGAATATTGGTATTAGCATATTTATATTCACATTATAATTAGGTTGTTAAGTATTTTGTTGCTTGGTTTATTGTTGACTTGTATCTTCACGTTTGTTTCCTGTTTGCTGGTATTTGAATAGATTTTGGTTTCACTGTAAATTAATCTTATTTAAAGCACACACAGTCTGGTCCTAGTTTCTTAAGAGTAGCTAACCAGATCTGCCCATCCTTGCTGCTGATTCCTGACAGCCACTCTTGCATTCTTGCCAATTACTTTGCCATGTAGCATTGAACTTGAACTATGGAGGCACCATCGGATGGACATCGGATGGAAGGTTGGTTAGCCACAGCTCAAAAAACCCCTAGTCACCTGTGGAGGAAACCTTGTTTCATGGAACCCTCTTTGAAAATGGCTGCTGTTGAGGATGAATATCTACAACCAGGGGCGGACTGACCATTTGGAAACTCGGGCACTACGAGGGATCAGTAGGGGGCCCCATGAGATGCCCCTGGTACCTTTTTCATAGGCTTTTTTGAGTTTGGGCAAGGACACAGGGGCCCCATGATCCCCTATTGCCCGGGGGCCCCATGAGTTGTCAGTTCGCCCTTGTCTACAACAATTCCTGATCAAGAACTAATGCTTGTGACTTTCAGACAAGATATGTTTATATTTGCACTGATAAGATATTTCTGTTTGTTTATACAAAAAAAATTGACCTGCGGAAATTATTTTCAGTGCAATAGACATGACTAGTGTAGAAGAGATATGCTAGTTAAGACCATTACACCACTGTCTCCCTCTCTCTTTCTCAACATACCCCTTTAAACATACCAGCAAAAAAAAACAAAATACAGTTGGAGCAAAAAATGGCCAACACGGCCTTTTATTAACAATTCAACTTCAATACACAAAACATTCCTTAAAACAGAAACATACAGGAAATGTTGTTGGTCTTCAAAGGGCACCAAACAAAACACAATATCCCCCTGCGGAACCTATATTATAATACTAGGCCTCCAGCCACAATGAACTAGCTCAGAGACAAAACATACCATCCGCAGTGTAGAACCTCCACCTCCCAGTTAAACCTTGGTTAACTGGAATGCCCCCGGGCTCACCACACCACATGGTCCCAACCATTCACTTTAGCTTAAAATTATGTGTCACCTCCAAAGACCAACAACTGACTCTGGAGCCAGAACAAACCAGGAACTGACAACACACAAACAAACCCCAAGAGAGGGTGGGAGGGAAGCTTGCTCCATCACTGCCACTCCTGCATTGAATTGACTGACCCTCCAACCACACGCCAAGGTGTTGAAAGACCCCACCCCGCACACCCGTCACCAATCAGGTAACCTGCACGTTTACTAACACCCACCTTTACTAAACCCTTTCCTGTCTTTCCTACCCCCTCTTTACCTAGTCATGTCTGCCCTGCGCTATTTTTCTCTTTCTTCCTTTTCGCTACAGGCATTGCTTTATTGAAAACAGATTCCATCTTATGTTAACATTTGTGTGCATTATACTTATAGACATATTTATCTGTTATGAGTCAATAGAATTTTAGCAAAATGTTTTGAACAAGTTAGTAGATGCTAACACTTTTTTTTTTCCTTCCCCCTATTTAGTGCCTTCTGGTAATGGTAATCATTTATATCCACTGAGGAAGCTTTAGGAAAGACCAGCACTGGCCAAACCACTTTGCAGCACTATACGAATCTTTTATTATGATTAATGTAGTTTTTCCTGCTGTTTATGACTATTATAGACTGTGAAGCATATTTCAGCTTTATAAACTTCTAACATATTCACAAAATTGATGTGACATGCTTACAAAGCCATTAGCAAATTCAGACATTTTCAAGACTTGATTTCGACGAATGTGCTGTCAGTGAATGTCTGACCAAATACCAGAAAATCTCTAATATTCACTATTTTTACTTTAACACTTGGTTAAAGCTTGAGGTGGGTCATTTCTCATAACCCCCCCTCCAAAAAAAAGAGGGGTACAGTGCTTTAACCCTTTCACTGCCAGGTCTGTATGGACCAGACATAAAGGGGTTTTACACACAATCCATCTGCCTGTCTGCAGCCACCAGGACTGTGGCCTGCCTGTCAAGTGGAAGTAGTTGGGCATGTATTCCGGGCTCTGCTTGGCCATCTAAGGGCCCGGGGCTGACATGGTGGGTGCCGACAGGTGGAGGGGAGGGAGGAGAGCAGACACACACCCTCTCTCCTCCCACTCTCACTGTGACCCAGAAAGCAATGTGTATGGCATTCCGTCCGGGTCACCTTGTCACTCTTCTAGTTGGGGAAGAATGTAATCTGCATTGCAATACATTCAGTGGAGCCCAGAGGAGATATGCTGGGTCATCTCTCATTAAAGAGAACCTGTCGCCTAAAAATCATTATATGGGGACTTTGTGACCCTATGTGATTAAGAAAAAAATGTTAAGCAAAAAAAAAAAGTTTTTTTAATTGCAAAAAAAGAAAGTTACACCCAAGCACATAACATCCCCTCCAAAAAAATTTTAGGTCCCTCCCCCACCCCCACATATACGTACGTACGCACATAAACATATGCGTCGGAGGCACCTACACGTAAAAACATTGTTTGTGTTACCCATTACATATCCCCATGCACACTGGAGTGAGAGCTATAATTCTAGCACAAGACATCCTCCGTAACACTAAACTGATAACCTGTAGGTGTTTTTGAAGCATTGCCTATAGAAAATATAGGGTACTGAAGTTTGGCGCCATTTAATGGGCACACGCCAGTTTAAGGTTTTACATGTTGAGTATCTTTTTACTTGGTGCATCCTCGTCTTTTATATTTTATAAAAAATGTTGGTAATTTATTGCATTTGTTTGCCTTAAGGCCCAGTTCACATCACAAAAATGCACTCCAGATGCATTCTGGATACGTTTTTGCTTACAGTTCACATCACACTCCGTTCCACCACAAAAATGCACTCCAGATGCATTCTGGATACGTTTTTGCTTACAGTTCACATCACACTCCGTTCCACCACAAAAATGCACTCCAGATGCATTCTGGATACGTTTTTGCTTACAGTTCACATCACACTCCGTTCCAGTACAGTTTTGTGCAGAAAAAATGCAGCATGTTCTAATTTTTTTGCTGCACCAGACTCTAATTGGAACAGACTGGTGTGAACTAGAGCCATTAGAATACATGGAAAAAACTGTGCATGCTTTTTTGAGGCAGGAAAAAAAATGCATTGGATTGCATCTAATGTGAACTAGCCCTAGAATTCACTTTAGTGTTTTTTTTACTGAAATTTTGTGTTTATTAGACTTTTGCAGTAATATCGTGTGACATACAAATTTGGAACTGCCACTTTGTTATTTTCTAGGGTGCCTGCTTTCAGCAAATATATAACATTTGGGGGGTTTGTGTAATCTTCAGGCCTAAAATGATTTTTTAAATATGTGTGAAAAAAATGCAAAAATGGCTCTGGCAGTGAGCTGGGTAATACATTATGTCCCAGCAATAAACAGGTCAAAATTACAAATTCCATATTGACAAAGTCCACATAAATCTAATTAGCATTTATTTTAAATAAACTTCATAGTATGACTATATAGAAAGAACTGGAATCTACGGCTCTGTATTCTCTGTAAAATAAACTGCAAAATTATACTGTAGATTGGAAAGTAGATGTCAACATATTTTTGTCGTCTTTGTTCTATTAAAAGGATTTTTCTTCCATTCCTGTCCTGGTGACACCATGTATATTGGGGTCTGTATTAAACCAGAGTAAAAGGTTTAATACAGACCAATTGGTCTGCCCAGGGGAGCAGTAATATTCTCAGCTGCAGGACTGTTTTTGGACCTTTGGCGTTAGGGGCAATAAGAATATACAATGTATATTGGGGTGCAACTGAGACCTCAAGATAAGGTGTTCCTGGAAAAGCAAGAGGGGAAATCTTCCCATCATGACCAGACAGCCCTGCTGGATCTGGCGTTAAGGGCAATAAGAATATACAATTAATATTTTGGGGTGCAACTGAGACCGCAAGATAAAGTGTCACTGGAAAAGCAAGAGGGGAAAATCTTCCCAGCATGACCCGACAGCCCTGCTGGATCTGTGTTAAAACAAAACCTTAGTAGAATGTAGGCATCTACATCACTGGCATAGGCAAGATCATAAAATAATGTAACGCTGTGTGCATATTTCTTTTGTGCGTGAGATTGCAGACTGAGAAAGAAGAAGCAAGTTGACATCAGCGAACAGGGTTCTTTCCCATCTAAGTGCCTGCATCCCCCTGTTTTTAACCCTGATGAAGGGGGAGTGCAGAACCCCCAAAATGCATTGGTGGTTACAAAATTTAAATCTTTTAAAAAGACTGTACAAGCTGATATGGCACTCCCATCCTTTTTAAAACTTTGACAAACTCTTCTGGGGGTCCAGCAAGACCTCACAGTTGCTGATGAGCAACCTACAGGACCACAAATGACCCATCGCATTAAAATACATCCGCATAAGGTTCAGAGCTCCCACATCACAAAGATCAGAGAACAGGGGAGCCAAGAAAACAGCAGTGAGTAGGGTGGGTACAATCATTCAATCATTTTTGCTGAAGCATTTTGTCACTTTTATAATACAATTATGCGGTTTCTGAGGCCTTATTATTGTTCTACAGTTCCACTCTAAATCTACATAATTGCTAAGGAAATTTGTGTTGACTCTCATTGATTATTTCAGACCCCAAATCCTTACACAAGGAAATCTGACAGAGTGCATTAATGTGAAGAAAACCACTTCATCTGCTGTACTGTACTGTGGTCTGGATGGCATCCAAATATTGGATTTACCTCACATACAGAACAAAATATCCTTGTATGCTCCCAGTATACTTGCAGATATTTACAGGGAGCCAATTTGAGAAACATTGTCTGAAATATATTTGATTCTAATAAATCAGTAAAATTTTGCATGTTTGATTTTGTTTAGCTTAACCACTTGCCGCCTGCCCACAGCAGTTTTATTGTGCGCACAGCCAGGCCGGCCAACATACGGGTACATCACCCAGCACATGTGCACAAGAGAGCCCCATGGGGCATGCTGTGGCACAATCCCATAACCATGACTGGATCAAGGCACTCGGTACCCAGCTGCATACTTCAAAAGATTGGATAAAATATGAAGACGATGTTCTTTCTGATCTTCTGACAAGATTCGAGGCACCATCTTTGTAAAAATCTTTCTCCTTCCCAAATCCTCTGTTAAAATCTGTCACACTGTTTACCTGCTCATGCCCGATTCTTTGATCTGAGTGTACGAGGGTTCATACCCTGTTCACATTTGCATCCCACTTTTTGGGTCATCGTAGACATCTTCATGCTCCTCCTATGCCATTCAAAAAAACTGTCTTTCTTCATGAAATGTTCACCATACGCCTGTTGTAACAGAGCTAAAGTTTCACTTGCACTTTTTCTTGCAAAATTTGATGTTAACCACTTGCCGCCCAGCCACCACATATAAACGGTTGCAGGGCGGCACTCGTAGGCAAAACCATGTTTTAAAACGTGGTTCTGCAA
This sequence comes from Staurois parvus, assembly GCF_062004578.1. Classification (NCBI taxonomy): domain Eukaryota; kingdom Metazoa; phylum Chordata; class Amphibia; order Anura; family Ranidae; genus Staurois; species Staurois parvus. The sequence continues at coordinate 776,673 of NW_028318862.1, read as the reverse complement.
AACAGGTAGGGGGCGCACGTGAGGCGCGCGCCCGCCCTGCCTGTCCCGCGGGTGTCAGCAGCGGGTCTCCGCCGCCGGGTCACGGCCGGTTATTACCGGCTGTTTTCCCTTGATGAGCGGTGATCGCTGACACAGAGCAGGGCTGCATTGTTTACACACAGCCCTGCTCTGTGACAGTTCCCCGACAAGCTGCAGAGGGAGAGAAGAGTTTCTCTCCCTCGATCAGCTCCCCCCTTCCTCCCCCCATCCAGTACACACCCCCGCCCCCTAGTAAAACACTCCCCTCACACAGTAAACACTAAATATGTTAACCCCTTCCTCCCCAGTGACATTAGTACAGTGTCAATGGGTTTTTTTTTTCACTGATCACTGTATTGGTGTCACTGGGGATGTCAGTGACCCCAAGTCAGTTCCCCCCCAGTGTCAAAATGTCCACCGCAGTCCCGCAGTCCCACCATAAGTCGCTGATTGCCGCCATAAGTCACTGATCGCCACCATTATTAGTATAAAAAAAATTAAAAATCCCAGTATCTTTCCTGCCTTTTGTAAACGCTATAACTTTCACGTAAATCAATTAATTTACACGTATTGGGTTTTTTTTTTAGCAAAGACATGTCGCAGAATGCATTTTGGCAGAAATTTATGACTAAATTTGATTTTTGCATTTTTTTTTACTGGACATGTTTTATAGCAAAAAGTCCAAAATATAGTTTTTTTTCCTCAAAATTGTCCGCCTTTTTTTTTATAGCGCAAAAAATAAAAACCGCACAGGCGATCAAATACCACCGAAAGAGAGCTCAATTTGTGGGGAAAAATTTCATTTATGTACCGTATTGCATGACCGCGCAATTGTCCGTTAAACTAGCGCAGTGCTGTATAGCAGAAAAATGGCGTAAATTGCAGTATCTATACCATAGTTTGTAGACGCTATAACTTCCACACAAAGCAATCAATATACACTTATTGGGATTTTTTTTACCAAAAAGCATGTAGCAGAATACATTTTGGCCTAAATTTATAACCAACTTTGAATTTACTATATATTTTTTATAGCTGAAAGTAAAAAATATTGTTTTTCTTCAAAATTTTTGGCTTTTTTTTGTTTATGGCGTGAAAAATAAAAAGCGCACAGGTGATCACATTACACCGAAAGAAAGCTCTATTTGTGTGAAAAAAAGGACGTAAATTTCGTTTGGGTGCAGCATTGCATGACCGCGCAATTATCAGTTGAATTAGTGCAGCGCCGAGTAGCAAAAAGAGGCCTGGTCATTAAGGGGGGTAAATCCTCTGGAGCTCAAGTGGTTAATCTGCTGCTCCAGATTCCTGTCACTAATTTTCAGCCAACAGTGCAATGCATACACGTGTTATTTCTTCTACTATGACACAAATACTAAGTTAACTAATCTGCAACCCAGACAAGTGCAAGTTAGAACATGTTAGGACATGCTTAGAGATACCCAAGTGTGTTCCTAAGTAGGAGCAGCCGTGTCGCCATTGGAATGTGTACGTCCTCTGGGTACTACAAGATGACACATCACAGCATATTCAGCTTCTTATATACAGAAAGACAAGCCAATGTGATGGACCTGCTGCTTCAGCATTGTCCACCCTGTGAAAAGGAGAGCAATAGCGTGAGGAAGCAGTGGACATATGGTCCCCGTGTCACTGCTTTATAACAAGCATCTGTGGCTCTGCTGGGGAAGCACTAAAAAGAACTTTTCCCATGACTAAAAAAACCAAAAAATAATTTGTGCTAGTAAGTAAAACAAAATAAATTGCGCGTGTGCCAAAAGGCTGGGGCCGTCTACTATGTTACTTTACATGCTGATAACGCTGGTGTCGGCTGGGACACCTTTTGAGTTAAGTGCAAGGAGTACATAATAAATTAAATTGTTTTAAGGTACTGCACTATGAAGTTGTTATTGTTCTTTTCTGAGTGTCTGGCCTAATACCCTTTGGATATGAATAAGGTGGAGTCTGGTAGAAGTGGATTTCCTTGGTGGTACTTTTCAATACAGATCATTGCTTCCTTCATTTTGGTTATTTGGAGTTGGCTTCAGCTGAATATCACCCTCTGGAAGTGGCTTTTCATCCTGCAGAGTATTGCCCCCAGGGAAATTAATGTTTTATGCTGATTTATCTCTCAGCTCTGGTGAGTTCATTTAGTTCAATTTGGTGGTGGACTGTTAGAATTTTCTTCACATTTTTTTTGGACTTCAAAGATATTCATTTTGGACATTTTTTTGGGGACATTTATTCATTTATTTATATATTTTTTGTATTATTTCTTGGTTTTTTTTGTATTTATTTTTGGTTAGTTTCACATTTATTTGGGGTGTTTATTTTGTTTTATTTACTAGCGCAAATTATTTTTTGTTTTTTTGGCACACACTATATCAATTAGGGTGGAGTGTGCAGCTGGTAGATTAGGTTATATTTCATTGATACCCTTTCCTTAGGCGCCATTATATTCACCTTTTTTCCCATGACTAGTATAGAAAAGATGTCCCCAACATGGATAGGAAACTGCTAGGCCATCCTCCACAAACTCAGTTCCTTCCTCTTATATAAATAAAAGGAGAGCACACTAAAACTGGAGTTAAAATGGCCATCACAGCCTTTTATTAAAAAAATTGACCTAAATTAACACAAAAGCATTTCTTAAAACAGAAACAGATACGATTGTTGGTCTCTGAAGGCACCAAGAGATGTTCCATTGTTTACTGTGAAACCTTTAACCATAATAGGTCTCCAGTAGCAACACTCTGGCTCGGAGACGAAACTCACTGGGGTTGATTTACTAGCAGCGAAAAGACCTTGCACTTTGTAAAGTGCAGTTGCTCCAGAGCTTAGTAAATGAGGTACAGCTTCACTTTACAACGAATACTGAATCAGGTGCACAGATAATTAAATTGACTGCATTTTTGCTAGCGCGTGATTGGATGATGGAAGTCAGCAGAGCTTCTGCTCATTTACTGAGCCCTGGAGCAACTGCTCAGGCAGAGTGCAGCTACACTTTACAAAGCGCACAGTCTATTTGCCTTTAGTAAATCAACCCCCCTTTCTGCAGTTTATTTCGCTTCCATATTCCCAGTTAAACCGTCATTAACAGGAATGTACCCGAGGACACCATACCACCAATGGGTCCCAAACCATTTGTTTAGCCTAAATTTTTACCATCACCAAAGACCAGAACCTGCCCAGCTGCTATGACATACACTGTATCAACAAAACAGAGAAAGAAAAAAAAAACTCAGGGAGGATGGGAAGTTTCCTCTTCATCTGCTGAACTCCACTGGATGCAAACGGCTCTCCACCATTCCCTTATATACCAAGACCCCTCCCCAGGCACATGGCACCCCCCCCCCCCCAATCAGGTAGGCTTCTAACTTTTTTAAAAATCTTATCATTCTCCTAACCCCTTTGCTGCTTGCCTCCCCTCTTCACTCTGTCATGTCTGCCTTCGTTATTATTTTTGCTTCAGCTTTTCTTTCCAGACAACATAGCTAGTACCTGACCACCTCTGTATTACAGCTTGGTCAACAATTAATTCCTAGCCTGCTAATTGGACAATGACAAAGCAATTTAAAATTGATAAGTTCATCAACATGCTCACTTTGCTCTCTCCACTTGTCAAACAGCATTGTGCATAACCCCCCCCTTACCGACTGTAATGTGGCTAACAAAATATCAAACATATGTTTATGTAAAAGAAATTATATATACTTCATTATACAATATTTTTTTCTAAATTCATTACATCCTAAAATCATACTAGTATTTCTGATACATTTTTTTCAATATAGTCCCTTATAGGGTTAAAGCAAAAAGATAGTCCCCTATAGCCCCAACACATTTCAATCATTCCAATTCAAGATCTTCTTCAGCGGACATGAAACAAGGGGGGATCTATGAATAAAAATATTAAAAATTAGTAACAAATCAGTATATTACCATCAACAGCAGGTATATGATCTCCATTTTCATGCTTACAAAACATCAATTGAACAGCTAGCATGTGTTAGAGCAATCCTAAAAATATTGGTGATCAACACAGAATTGCATGTCCCGATAAATGATGGCATGAGTAATCTGATAGTACATGAGTGTTCACGTGAACGTCTCAATATATTGGCAGCAGAGGAAGAAGTCAGCCCACCCTCACATTGGTGACAACATCATTCTAAAAAAATCACAGCAAAAAAACAATGTATTAACAAAGTATTAAATAACACAGGTCTGCGACTAAAAAGCTGTTTGATTATTTTCATCTAATTTCCATGTATTTTGGTGTGCTGAAAACAAATAAAATATTGAAAAAACTCCTAGACGTCATGATTTACCACAAGATGCAAAATTGTCTTCAAATTTATGAAATTTTTTTAATTTTTGTTTTTTTTTATATATTATGGGTTTTTAACCAAATTTAAAGTCCAAATTACTATTAATTAATTCACATAAGTGCATTTAAGATATAAAATGCCAAAAAAACCTTAAAGGGGTTGTCCAAGTTATGTAAAAAAAAATATAGCACTGTAAATCTGATGGTCAGCAATATACTGTATTCATAAGCTAAGCAAGTTTTAGGGAAAACAAATTCTATTTCCTCATTTCCCTAGTTCTCTTCTGGCCTTTTGTTGTTATTTGCAGGTAAACAATCTCTGCCCCCCCCCCTGCAAAGGGGGTGAATACAAGTGCTGCTCTGAGTGACATGTCTGACTACTGATATACTCAGCAGCATGCTGTATGTGTAAGCCTCAGCCCTGAGTCTGTGCTTCTAATGGTAGAAGGGGTTAATCTTTCCTGAAGAATCCAGTGGGAGGGAGACACGGGGCAGATAGCAGCTGTTCCGGTCAGTGCAGGGGGGCGTGGCCAGCACTGTGACCTCTCGTGTACAGACACAGAGCTTCTCTCTCCTGCAGTCCACACTTGTGCACGAATCATCATCAGGTTCTTGGTTCTAGGCTGTTCACACTTTTTCATTGCAGTTCGTGTTAGCTCGTCATTCTTCAACCGTTATGTTATGGCTCCGCGAAAGTGTATTAATTCACCAGACAGTTTCTGTTTTATCTGTGGTGAATCTACAGTGTTGAAGCAACAGCAGAATATTACAGACTTTGTGAAAAAAGTATACTTTGCATACTTTGGACTAAAAATTGGAGATCAAGATAAAGTTTGGGCGCCTCATAAAGTGTGCAAACGGTGTGTTGAGGACCTCCGAAACTGGTTCAAGGGTAAGAAAAAATCTTTCCGTTATGGGATTCCTATGGTACGGCGAGAGCAAAAGAACCATAGTGACGATTGTTACTTTTATTCATGCGATGTGAAAGGGTTTAATTGCAAATGGAAGCTTTCCATTTCATACCCCAATCTTCACTCAGCAATTCGTTCCATCCCCCCTTGGCACAGATATACCAGTACCCAAGCCCCCTGCTACCTTGGAAGAGATACCTACCTCCGAAGAAGGTGAAGTCATACCTGAACCAGATGACAAATCAAGTTCTGACTTTGAAGATGATACAAGACCAAAATTGTTTTCTCAGGAGGAGATGAATGTTTGGTAAGAGACTTGAATCTTCCCAAAGATGCCGCTGAGTTACTCGGATCAAGGCTGAAAAGTAGGAATTTATTGTTGCCAGGAGTGTCATCTTCATGGTTCAGACATCGTGAAAAGGAGTTTGTTCCTTACTTCGCCCAGGAAGACAAGTTGGTTTATTGCATCGATGTCGAAGGTCTGATGGGTCAATTTAAAATCCAATATGATTCAGAGCAATGGCGTTTTTTTATAGATTCTTCAAAAAGAAGTCTCAAAGCTGTTTTACTCCACAACGGTGGTTTTTACTCTTCCATACCTGTAGGTCATTCCGTACACTTGAAGGAAACCTATGAGAACTTGGAATTGGTTCTTCGTAAACTTAAATATGAAGACCATGGTTGGAAAGTGTGTGGGGACTGGAAGGTATTGTGCATGTTGCTCGGCCAACAAGCTGGGTATACCAAATACCCTTGTTTTCTGTGTCTATGGGACAGTCGAGACCGACAAAATCACTGGGCCAAGAAGAGTTGGCAGCCGAGGGTGCTAACAGTCGGTGAAAAAAATGTCCTCCGAGAAACTTTGGTATCTTCCTCTAAAGTTCTTCTACCACCTCTCTACATAAAATTGTGATTGATGAAGCAATTCGTAAAATCACTTTCAAGAGATGGAGAATTCTTCAAATACTTAGTCACCAAGTTTCCAGGCCTGTCGGAGGCAAAATTGAAGAAAGGTGTGTTCGCCAGACCAGGCATTAGAAGGCTTATAGTTGATCAAGAGTTTGTCAATACCATGACGGATCCTCAAAAAGAAGGGTGGATTGCATTTAAAGAAGTCGTACAGAAATTTTTAGGCAATAACAAAGATCCTCACTACAAAAAGATCATCGGACGAATGCTGAAAGCATTTCAAGCTTTAGGCTTCCTGATGAGTTTGAAAGTGCATTTCCTCCAGTCCCACCTTGACTACTTTCCTGAAAATTTGGGAGCTGTGAGTGAGGAACAAGGTGAACGATTCCACCAAGACATTAAAGGGATGGAAAGGAGATACCAGGGAAAATTACCAGGGAGCATTACAATGAAGGCAGACTACTGTTGGATGCTTCCAGATGCTACTCACAAGAGTAAATGCACCAAGTGGAGTCTCACAGGGAAGAAGAATCGAGTTTAGTTTGTGTAGGTGAGCTCATTTCGGTTCAAAAAAGGATTTTCAAGAACAAATTGTAATAAAACTTAAATTGTATAAGTCTATCTCCATTTATTTTGAGGTATTGCCTTATTTAACATAGTTACCTAAATTGTCAGGAAACGTGATGTCCTATGACAAAATGGAGGTCATTATCGGATTCAACGCACCAAAAAAAAATAAAGATTATGTGGAATAACCAAAACAGCTCTAGAAAAAATTTTTCTTGCAGACCTGTGTAATAGGTCAAAAGAATGTTTAGAATGATGGAGGACTACTGAACCATATATTGGGTGGAACAAAAGAAACCAAGTATTTATCTTCCATATTGGTAAACCCGCATACTCCAATCTTAACTGGCTGAGAGAGCTGGTCCCCCTTCTCTCAATCTGAAAAGGATTACAGGGGGTGATGGATAGACAGACAAATCCAGCTACTTTTTCTAGCTGTGCTGACAAAATACAATTTCATTTATTTTTTTTATGAATACCTACATTAAATCTTGTTTGCTTATATCTTCCTGTAGTTTGGCTTTAATAAAAAGAGCAGTCGAAATGTAATTCTTTTAATTTCATATACAGAATAAACTATTTCAGCTTTAGTAAATGAGATCTTGGAGGAATATAAAATAATAATAGAAAAACAAAGAATTGTGTCTGTTCATATCCTAGCTTTTCTAGTTTCTCATTTGTTTTATACTAACAGAACAAGTATTCCGTCAACAGATACTGAAGCTATTTTCCACTTTGTAGCATCCATCCATCCATCACAGCAGGGAAGGTTTTTTTTTATATAGCTGATTCTTATTCATGTAATATGAGAATTTCATGTTCCATCTACCCGTTATCATATGCAGATCAAACTGTGCTTGAGATTTTATGTTAGGGGAAAAAAGAAAAAGAATTTAATAAAACCAGCTTAAAGTGAAACTTCAGGCAAACCTCTAAATAATAACTGTTGTGCCTGCTGAGGAATTTGAAATTCCATATAGAAGCTGTGGGATTTACACGTTTTCCATACTGTACAGCTTGAACAGTGATACACATTCAGGGGAATTCAAAACAGCCTTAACATCAGTTTTCTGGAGGTAGTTTGCTTAAGAACTATCTGCACCTAATTCAGGAAAGCATTTTTGCCAGAGCCGGTAAGTTTAGTTTCAAATACATTTGTTCATTTGAAGAATTTCATTTTGTCCTATTTGTTATGATAAACCGACTTGTTTTGGAATTTGTTACGTATCTTTGGCATTCATTTTATTTTTGTTGGTCTGGGTAGATGAAAAAAATTTGCAGTTTTTCTGGAAGATTCTAAACAGCCCTAACATCAGTTTTTCTGGAGGTCGTTCACTTAAGAACCACACTATATTGCCAAACGTAATTGGCCAGCCCTCCAAATCATTGGATTCACGTGTTCCAATCACCTCCATGGCCACAGGTGTATAAAATCAAGCACCTAGACATGCAAACTGCTAAACATTTGTGAAAGAATGGGTCGCTCTCAGGAGCTCAGTGAATTTAAGTGAGGTACCGTGATAGGTTGCCACCTGTGCAATAAGTCCTTCCATGAAATTTCCTTGTTACTAAATATTCCACGGTCAACTGTTAGTGGGATTATAACAAAGTGGAAGCAAGTGGGAACAACAGCAACTCAGCCACCAAGTGGTAGGCCACGTACAATTACGGAGCGGAGTCAGCGCATGCTGAAGCACACAGAATTCACCAACTGTCTTCAGAGTCAATAGCTAAAGACCTCCAAACTTTAGATGGCCTTCAAATTAGCACAACAACAGTGCATAGAAAGCTTCATGGAATGGGTTTCCATGGCTGAGAAGCTGCATCCAAACCTTCCATCACCAAGTGCAATGCAAAGTGTCGGATACAATGGTGTAAAGTACGCAGCCACTGGACTCTAGAGCACTGGAGACATGTTCTCTGGAGTTAAAAATCATGCTTCTCTCACTGGCAATCTGATGGACATGTCTGGGTTTGGTGGTTGCCAGGAGAACGGTACTTGCCTGACTGCATTTTGCTAAGTGTAAAGTTTGGTGGAGGGGGGGTTATGGTGTGGGGTTGTTTTTTTAGGGGCTGGGCTTGGCTCCTTAGTTCCAATGAAGGGAACTCTTAAGGCATCAGTATACCAAGACATTTTGGACAGTTTCATGCTTCCAAGTTTGTGGGAACAGTTTGGGGGTGGTCCCTTTCTGTTCCAACATGGCCAGTGCACAAAGCAAAGTCCATAAAGACATGGATAAGTGAGTTTGGGGTGGAGGAAGTTGACTGGCCTGTACAGAGTCCTGACCTCAATAGAACACCTTTGGGATGAATTAGAGCGGAGACTGCGAGCCAGGCTTTCTCGTCAAACATCAGTGCCTGACCTGACAAATGGGCTTCTGGAAGAATGGTCAAACATTCCATTAGACACCCTCCTAAACCTTGTGGACAGGCTTTGCAGAAGAGTTGAAGCTGTTATAGCTGCAAAGGGTAAGCCAACTCAACATTGAACCGTACAGACTAAAACTGGGATATCATTAAAGTTCATGTGTGTGTAAAAGCAGGCATCCTAATACTTTTAGCAAAATAGTGTATCTGTGGCTAATTCAGGCAAGTATTTTCACCATTGCCAGTAATAGACGTGCACTCCAGAAATTTTTGTTTAATTTCAGATGCATTTGTTCATTTGAAGAATTTCATTTCGTCATATTCATTAAGTTAAACAGATTCATTTTCTGAATTCGCTATGTATGTTTGGCATTTTTTCATATATATATTTGTTGGTCTGGAAAAAAATGTGCCATTTTTCCAGAAGATTGCTATATATTTGATATATTATTGAATCGAACAGAATTGAATTGGAAGGATTCAATATTTTTGGACGCTAGTCCAACCCACCAAGAGAAATGGCATGAGCTGATTGGACAATATTCTGGCATAATTTGCATCCAAATTAACAAATGGAACAACATTCAGATCCACTCGTCATTCGTTACCCATATCTGAATTATCAAACTAATCTGAAAATTGAATTCATTTCCCCATGGGCCTGAACTACCACTCACATCATGTGACGCCATCCGAATGAAACAAAGGAAATAAATACATTTGTTAGTTTTGTTACAATTTTTTTTTTTTTATTTGTTGACATTCGCTACCATGTCCATTCAGAGACTATGATAAATCCGAATGCCTGAAAATGAAATTTTCATCTGAAAAACAAATCAAAATGAAATGATCATGTCTAGTCAGTAATATAAACCAATACATTATTCTTACCTCCACTTTAAAGTAATTTTAAAGGTTGTAATAAAAAAACAAAAATACATATTATACTTACCTGCTCTGTGTAATGGTTTTGAACAGAGCAGCCCCAGTCCTCTTCTTTTTGGGTTCCCCGACAGCAGTCCAGGCTCCTCTCCCCTGCCAAGTGAACATAATAGCAAGCCTTTTGCTATGGGGCTACTCGAGCAGGCTCACTTCCGAGCCGTGCTCCTGTGAATGGGCATTTTCCATTCACACACAGAACATGGCTCGGCCCTGCCCCTTGCTCTCTCCTCATTGGCTCACTGGTTGTGATTGGCTTCCATTGCTGTGTGAGCCAATGAGGAGAGAGAGACCTGGGACAGCTGCTGCCCTCATTCACATCACTGGATCGAGATGAAGCTCAGGTAAGTATATTGGGGGGCTGGGGGAGCTGCATCCAGAAGGTTTTTAACCTTAATGCATAGGATGCATTAAGGTAAAAAAAAAACTTCTGCCTTTAGAACCACTTTAAAGTATATGAAAACCCTCACATTTTAAAACAACCCATTCAGTTTAAATAGAAAAGAAAGGCAAAACATTTGTGTATAGATTAAAAACCACATTATAAATACATTTTCCTTTTTTTTAAGTGATCATATTCCTTCTATATAAGGAGCATAAGAAGCTAAGAAAGAAGAAACAGCAGCAGACTGATCTTCCCAGTGAATGAGTGCGCAGAGGGGACATGTAAGCACGAGTCTGATCACTGGATTAGCTCCCAGCACAGCAAATAAAAACTGACCACACGCTGTGCTCCTGCCTAGTGTGGTCAGTTTTTAATAGAAAAGCAAAGTGACTAGCAGGAACAACAGGGATTTCACACAAAGAAAGCAATACAAAGAGAGCAGAGTACTATTTTTATACAAGTACACGGTACAGCAGGCACATATCAGGAATATGAAATGTTGAGTTTGCATATTCTTTCAGAATCCATGGCTATGGCAGCAACAAATTCTGAAAGAATTTCCACCTTTTCACAGGATACTGGTGATAAATAAGACCAACATTGACCTGGTGTACAGAGGTATGCCAGCACTCAGAGCGAGCCGTGCCTGGGCTGAGAAGCTGTCCTGTCTGGCTTCTCACATAGTGCTGTATCCCTGGCCACATTTAGTTTTCAGCCGGGAGGTTCCCAGACCAAAAGATAACTTTAAAAAAAGAGACTGGGGATACAGCTGATATCATAACCGGAATATGAGCAATGCCCATACCTAGGAAATGACTTGTCACTGAGCGAGAGTGGGAGATTAGCTCCCTATCAGGTCCACTTCTCTTTTGAGTGAGAATGTAGGGCAGTGGGCGGATTCAAAAGCTGCTTTTGAACTGAAGAGCTCCCCTGCTCGGCCCCACCATCGCCTTTGTCCTCTGGCCAGTCTGATTCTCCTTTGGGTCCTGGCAGACTCACCTCCTGTGTCACTAGGCGGTTAGGGGGGGAAGGCACCTGGTGACCAGTAGCCCTCGAGGTGCAGGTGCAGGGTGCTCCATCGGTCGTTGCCCCTAATTTTTTTTTAATAAAGTCTGCACAGACACAGTAGAACTTACAATTTGCTTTATACAGAAAGTTCCAGATTTATCCACTAAAGCAATGCAAAGAGCAATGATGATGTGCAAAGTGTAGCAGCCCATAACAACTAAAGAGATTTTGATTTTCGATGGTCAAATTAATTTTTTTTGGTAGCTTTTGGTAGGACCTTATGTATCACTGGAAAATGTGAAAAAAATAGGTATAGGCAGCTACAAGAGAACAGAATTAACAATGTAATTAGAACAACAATAAAACTGCAATTTATATTATACTTGAAGTTACATTTGATATTGTCAGCTCATATCGTTGTGCATTTTAAACCTACAACCACTTAATAAACTATATTCTACAATGTCTCTGTGTTGTACTTGAGAGATGACCAGGGCATAACAATCCTGTTTGTCTCAATCTTTGACCCTAAACATTCAATCCCCAGCAGGATTGCTTCATGAGCTCCAAGCACTTATCTATTGAATCTCAATTTGATAGAAAAAGATTACATTTTGCTTTCTGTAGGCAGGATTCCATCCATCATTCCCCTGCTGGGGCCAGCATAAAACCTTCCCATCAGCTGTCCTCAGAAACGCACCTCTCTTGTTGTTTCTTCTTCATTTTGTATCACCTTCTACTTTAGAATTGATAACAGGCTTCTGGTAATAGCATTTTGATAATAAAATGTGATTATAGAGGTAAGGGTATTGTAAGACAATCACCAAGCATACAAGAGCTTTTATCTCAAAATACCTGAGCAAAAACAGATGTACATTTTGTCTCAGCAGAGCTACTAGAGCTAATGGAGAAATGGGAATTAAGGAAACTATCGCTTTTTTGAAAAATAAGAAAATTACACAAAGAAACACATTTTTTTTTCTGTACAGACAAGGCTAATTAATTTCTGCAAAATGGGTATCTGGAACAAATTGTATAAAGAGGAAGTAAAAGCAGAGCCAATAACTGAGGTGAAAACAAACAGGTATATTAGGAACCATTTGGAAACTCGGGCACTGCCCGAGGGCCCGGAGTCAGTAGGGGGTCCCATGAGATGCCCCTGGTACCTTTTTCATAGGCTTTTTTGAGTTTGGGCAAGGACACAGGGGCCCCACAATCCCCTACTGCCCGGGGGCCCCATGAGTTGTCAGTCCGCCCCTGTTAGGGACACCATCCCATGTTCAGGTATTTAGCTGAAGTTTGTAAGTGACACACAAAGTATAAGTAAACCTAATCAGTAAAATATCATATAAGGTAACATAACATGTTAACCACTTGACCTCTGTTTTTACCCCCTTCATGACCAGGCCATTTTTTACTATTTAGCATTGTGCTCTTTAACTGATAATTGCGTGGTCATGCAACAATGTACCCGGTGGTATTTGATCATCACTAGGTTTTTTACTTTATATTATATGAATGAAAAAAAGACCAAACATTTTGAAAAGAAACTATATTTTTTACTTTCTGTTTTAAAAAAAAAAACTATTTCTGCATAAATTTAGGGCAAAATGTGTTTTGCTATATGTCTTTGGTAAAAAAAAATCCCAATAAGTACCGTATTTTTCGCTCCAGAAGGGGGAAAAAAGTCAGTGCGTCTTATGGAGCTAATGTAAAGCGGTCGGTCTGGTATTTCTGCCGCCACCATGTCAGAATATCAGGCCGGCCGCTCAGCTCTTCTCTCCTGCAGGACCTTACCTATTCCTTGCTCCAGCGCTGCAGTCTTCCTGCGGCGGCTTCTGTGACAGCCGGGTGCCCACTACCCACAGTCTCTGGTCATCCCCCGTACTGTGTCTGCAGTCTCTGGTCATCCCCCGTACTGTGTCTGCAGTCCATTGGTTCAGAATATTTTTTTTCTTGTTTTTCTCCTCTAAAACCTAGGCGCATCTTATGGTCAGGTGTGTCTTATGGAGCGAAAAATATGGTATATATTAATTGATTTATGTGACAGTTATTAGTGTCTACAAACTATGGTATATATACTGGAATTTTTATTTATATATTTTTTATACTAGTAATGGTGGTGATCAGCAACCTATAGTGTAACTGTGATAGTGTGGCGTGCAACCTGTCACTAACTGCCATTGGGTGGGAACTGACTAACTGACACTGATATCACCAGTAACATTAATACAGTGACCAGTGATAATACAATACACTATCATTGTACTAATGACACTGGCTGGTAAGGGGTTAAAATCTTGGGATAACAAAGGGGTTAAGTGTGTGCCTAACAAGTGTTAATGTATGTACTGTGTGCTGATTTTTCTTAAAAATATCTTTGTTGGTTTGCAGGGAGAAGAAGCAAAGAGATCCTTCCCTCTGTACAAAGCTCTGTATTGTTTGTCAACACAGAGCTCTGGGCTGTGATTGGACACAGCTATTCAGAAGGTCCTGGCCATGAGACCTGCTGACAAAATCTCGTTGTGTACAATCACAGCAGGAGTTAGCAGGGGAAGGGGGGGTACTGAACTGAGAAACCGGTAGCCACCCTGTGCCTGTAAGAACCCCCCCCCCTCCGCAGGTCAATGCGGGTGGTCCTGAAGTAGTTAATGTTATGTAGCACCCTCCTAATCATGCTGCTAGAGTTCAGGTAAATGTAGTTTTTTTTGCTCCCCTGCAGTGTGGGGAGCAGTGTTTAGTTGTTTTTGTCTGTTCTGGGTCCTGCTGGTTCTGGTTCAACTACTTCCTCCTGCATTCCTATGAGCTCTGGAATATTGTGGGTGGCCTGAATATTCTTACAGCCTCAGCCAATACCTGGTCAGGAGAGTGACCAGCAGGGGGCTGAGAGGTGTATAAAGAGGTTGAGGCATCCCTGGGCTGTCGGCTGAAGAACTGAAGTATCTTTTTGGCATCCAAGCTCCAGTCAGAGCTTAGGGACCTCTGTCCAGAGTACCCTGAAGCAGGATCTAGGTCAGAGACATCTAATACAAAGACTGGCTGGCACTATAGGCAGGTGGCATTACAGTACCCAGGGCACAGTGAGTACTAGCCTCAAGGATCCTAGAGACGTGCTCTTGGGAGAGCTCATTACAGTAGTCTTGACTATACCCCCATCGATGGATTTCTACATTGTCACTGCAATTAAATTCTGCATTCCAGAGGATGGTTACACCCTGAAGCAGCAGACCAGTTACTAGTGTTCTCTGTTGTATTTTCAAACTAAAAGAAGAATGTATTATAAATGGTTAGCTCTTCCGCCTGGCAATACTAGAGTTGTCGGTTTGAATCCTAACCACGGCACCACCTGCTTGGAGTTTGCATGTTCTCCCTGTGTTTCCTCCGGGTACTCCAGTTTTCTCCCACACCCTAAAGACATGCTGGTTAATTGGCTCCTATCTAAATCAATACATTTTATTTATTGAGCAGCATAGTGGCTTAGTGGTTAGCACTTCCTCCTGGCAGTACTAGGATTGTCAGTTTGAATCCCAACCACAGCACTACCTGCCTGGAGTTTGCATGTTCTCCCTGTGCCTGCGTTGTTTTCTTGCACACTCCAAAGACATGCTGGTAGGTTAATTGGCTCCTACCTAAATTGGCCCTAGTATCTGTATGAATGTGAGTTAGGGACCTTAGATTGTACGCCCCTTGAGGGTTAGGGACTGATGTGAATGTACAATATATAGGTAAAGCGCTGTGTAAATTGTTGATGCTATAAGTACCTGTAATAAACTATAGTGCACAGTGAGTACCGCGACTCTATACAGTTCTCTAGGTCATTTCAGCTGCATGTATTATCCATGCAGGCTGGACTGGAGACACATTTTGAGGTTGCTGTTTAGGTACCGACACCGGTTTACTAGCTGCACAAAGCTCCACTTGCTACACTATGCATACTCAGCTTAGCCACTATTAGGAATAGCACTGCTATCAGTCTTTTCATAAATATATCATGATAATACCTCAATATTCTCACCCTATAGCCAAAGCAAACAAGTGCTAAACTATATAAACATCCTGGTCTTCCATAACACCTCAGCAGTGCCACAGGCTGTTAGCTTCCATGCCACGCCGCATTGAGGCAGTAATTGCTGCAAAAGGGGCCCAAACCAAGTACTGAGTACATATGCATGCTTATACTTTTCAGAGGTCCGATATTGTTCTATGCACAATCCTTGTTTTATTGATTGCATGTAATATTCTAATTTTCTGAGATTGTGGATTTGGGATTTCCATGAGCTGTAAGCCATAATCATCACAATTATGACAAATCACGGCTTGAACTATCTTGCTTTGCATGTAATGAGTCTATCTCATATATTAGTTTCACCTTTTAAGTTGCATTACTGAAATAAATTAACTTTTGCACGATATTCTAATTTTTCGAGCTTCACCTGTACTTTTGCTGCCACACCACCAGCTTGGAACTGTAAATCATCCATGACAGCAGTGATCCATTTACTGCACATGCTGCTTACCTGTCTGTACATATCTGTTGTTTACTGTAGCCCATCCATCCATCCATCCATCCAAGACCTTTGGGTTACAGCACATCTAGTTATATAGTGACTTTACACCCATTTCACACCGTGATTGTCTACAACAATTGGACTGACCCTACATTTTTCAGGACTTCATGTGCTGTATGCCTATTGATCTGTATTGGGCTTTCATTTGTGGTGCCTGTGTTTTAGGGTCCATCTGAAATCTTGGGGACACTTTGGGCTGGGTTCATG
This sequence comes from Staurois parvus, assembly GCF_062004578.1. Classification (NCBI taxonomy): domain Eukaryota; kingdom Metazoa; phylum Chordata; class Amphibia; order Anura; family Ranidae; genus Staurois; species Staurois parvus. Next base: position 760,470 of record NW_028318862.1, on the reverse strand, counting down.
CAGTATTAGGGGAGAGTACCATCAGGGGGGATTAGTTAGGCATGGGTGGGTTCCTCAGCTCTTCCCCAGTTAGAGGAGTTTGGCAGGTGTTGTCCTTCTGGTGGAGGTTATGGCCTGTCCTGGGAGGTGGATCATAGGTAATGGGGGTGTTTTGTTTTGGTTGGGGGTGGTGTTTTACCTGGGAGGATCTGGGGGGTTCAGGGGGCAGAGTTTTGCAGATGGATGAGCTACAGTCCACTTTCGAAACAGTAAGAAGTATGTTTAGACATGACACAACAGCTACAGCAAAAGAAAATTGTTAACTATGCCCATTGCATTGTGCGTGACAGAGACAGTTTCTATAATAATTTTCCCAATGGGATAGAGAGATGTGGATGGAAGATTCCATAAGAGCCCCAGCTGACCAAACGATTCAAAGCCAACCCAGAGGGAAATTGTGTTAGATTAGAACTAAAGTGACAGATCACGAAACACAGAGAAAGAGATACAAAAAATTTTAGAGCTTAATTCTGGTAAACCTAAAGTATATGGCTATGCCTGAAAGATCTGTGAGGCTTAGTCACAGAACTAAGTAGCTGGATCAGTGACGGAACCAACTGGTAGTGGCAAGAGAGTATTACTGAGACAAATTGAGTTGCTATTAATTGGCTAACATCTACTGTATACTCATTTTTATTTCTATGGTAATTACCTTTTAGGGCACCTGAGCCTTATTGTGCATTACTAGACCCTTATACAAAATATGGTATATTAAGGACAAAAATGATACATTAACCAAGTAATAGAACAATTATTTTACACAAGTACTCTTTTTCATTTTGTAAATGTAATTCATCATTCCCTTTGATAGCATTGTTTTATTTGTGTTGATATTTGCAAGGTGTACTCATGATTGAGTTCCCTTTCATCTATAATGTATAATACAAAATAAAGATCATTAATTAAGCAAACATCATTTCTAACTATAAAGAACAAGACACATTATTTGCATTTTTATTTCAGTCAAATTCTTTTGGATTGGTAACAGGTCTTTGTTTTGTTCGTACATTTTAATTTCTAGTAATGTCTTTTTTAGGAGGTTTAGTACACAGTAAAAATGGGATTTTATGTAATTGATATAATTATTCTTTATGCTTCCATATTTTTTTATACAAATGTGTGGTAAGTATGAATCCTTGTTACCTAATTTTCCTAATTATTTGTCTATTTTTAACTTTATTATGTTATGACTTGTGTTTACTCTTTCCTCTTTATTACTATGGTGTCAGCAATGTATTCACACTCAGGAGTGGACTGACAACTTATGGGGCTTCTGGGCAATAGGGGATCATGGGGCCCCTGTGTCCTTGCCCAAACTCAAAAAAGCCTATGAATAAGGTACCAGGGGCATCTCATGGGGCCCCCTACTGACCCCGGGCCCTCGGGCAGTGCCCGAGTGCTCAAATGGTCAGTCCGCCCCTGCTTGTGTGACTCATTTTTAGGAATACTTTGTCCTCAGGTATCTCACTTACGCGATCTTGCATATGAAAGCAAGTCTAGTCTTGTAGATGCAATTATAAACTCAATATAGCTTGTGGAAGGTAGGAGCCAAGAGAAGGTGGAATATCCAAACTCTTATAGGGTTCCTACAACTTCTCTAATAGTTGCTGGATAGAACCCATCCTCTAGGAGCCACAGCTATAACTGGAATAATGCACAAAACAAAAGGTTCTGTAACTCCATTCCAGTTTTCTGACACTAGGATAAGGCTACTTCTGGCACTAATGGACTCCAGGCACACAGCCTTCACAGCATATCATAGCAAATGTGTGGTAAGTATGAATCCTTGTTACCTAATTTTCCTAATTATTTGTCTATTTTTAACTTTATTATGTTATGTTATGACTTGTGTTTACTCTTTCCTCTTTATTACTATGGTGTCAGCAATGTATTCACACTCGGGGCGGACTGACAACTCATGGGGCCCCCGGGCAATAGGGGATCATGGGGCCCCTGTGTTCTTGCCCAAACTCAAAAAAGCCTATGAAAAAGGTACCAGGGGCATCTCATGGGGCCCCATACTGACCCCGGGCCCTCGGGCAGTGCCCAAGTTTCCAAATGGTCAGTCCGCCCCTGTTCACACTTGTTCACCAATCACTGTTTGGGTTTGTATTGCTACACATAGTGGGTATTGTATTTGATCATTTTCATTACGTAGCTACTAACGAGGTCTCTCTAAATGTTTTTTTTTTTCTTTTTACTTCAAATATTATGTGTTCAGTATCATTCCGATTAATTCTGTGGTGACCCGTACACCTAACATGGTGAGAAAAAAACATTTGCAGGAAAAAGATCATGACAAGTATTTTGAATCAGGTCCTTCCAGATGATACCCTAGCATAGAGTAGCAACAGGAGTGTTGAATGAAGACACATGGAAGGAAAATGTAATGCTCTGTCAGGTGACCTTACTAATACATTGCCAGTTTTAAACTAATCCAGAGAATGTAAACCTCAGCATACATCTAAAATCAGATGTGTTGGAATAACGATAGATTCATACACTGGAATAAAAAAATGTTCAAACTCAAAGTCAGGAGGAGTTTTTTCATACTGTCAGTACGGGACAAATTACATGCTTCAAGAGATATCCTTAAAAGATTCAGTGCACTATAATCAATTGTCCTCCAGTCAAAAATGAATTGATTTTCCTCGAAGCCCATGAAGAAACCATATATATTATCCTAACATCAAAACTACCGCCCCCCACTCCACATGAATTACACAGCAATAGTTCATGTATTTTCTATGATTTCTTCTATTGCTAGAAATATTTGTCATCCAGCATCTATCATTCACCCATCTCTCATGACTCTACCTAATTTTTTAATTTAATTTTCAACATGGAAAGGACATTGTTTTACCAAATCCCTAAGGAGATTGCAGACAATGTGATAAACAGCCCTCCAGCTTTTCAAGAGAATAGATTCAACTTTTTCTTCTTAAATTTTGAAACTGTATCTTCTTATACTGTCAATGAAGAAATTCAGAGATGGGTAGTTGCATTGACAAGTAAAACCTAACAGTATAACAAAGCACTGAAACATGGAACCAACAGTTTGATGGTCAAAGCACCTGTCCATTGCTTCAGACCAATTACTGAAAGAAAAACCAATAGGACCATACGTAATTGTTTATGTTTCCTACCCTGTTCATAATGCAGTCAAATTATGGGTAGGCAAGCTGCAACAATAGATGTGTCAGGAATGGACTGGCCAGCAATGGTGGGACTCACCTGCCTTTTGATCTGCAGTACCAGGGCTGGCCAGCGGATGCTCCCAGCAATCAGAGACTCAACTTTGCAGCCAGCTAACACCTGGAACTGATTATGCTGGGGTATTTAAGGGATGGCCAGACCCACAGACTCTGCCTTGGTGTTGTGTTTGTCCTGGGCCCTGTATCCTGTTTCTGTCCTGCATCCTGTTTCTGAACCGCTGCTGACTTCTCCTGCTCTGATCCCAGCTCGCTCCTGACCATCCCTCTGCCTGACCCTCTGTACCACGCTGCTTGCTACCTGTTCTGATCCCTGGCTTGTGACCCTGACCATCCCTCTGCCTGACCCTCTGTACTACGCTGCTTGCTACCTGCTGAACCTGGCCTGTGACCCCGACCAATCTCCGCTTGCTCCCCCTGTACCTACCTGCCCTATTGATATTGACCCGGCCTGCCTGACGACGCTTGCTTGTATGTACTGTTATCTGTGGGTGGTTGGTTTGGTTTGGTTTGGTTGCACTGTATTATGTTTTAGTATTGCACTGCGTTTATGTTTGTATTGTTAGTGTTAATAAATTATATTGTTTATAACATATCTGAGGTCTGCGTTTCCCTGCGTCAGCCACACACCTCTGGTCACACCTGGGAGCCCTGACAAGATGACACCAAGCTATGCATTGGAATAACGTCCTTACAGGATGTCTCCAACTTACAAGCCAACCTCAATGCACTGTTTAATTGGGCAACTATGTGGCAAATGAGATTTAATGTTGATAAATGTAAGGTTATGCACTTGGGGGTGAAGAATATGCATGCATCATACATACTAAGGGGGTACAACTGGAGGAATCAATGGTGGAGAAGGTTCTGGGAGTTCTGGTAGATCACAAGCTTAATAATGACATGCAATGCCAAGCTGCGGGTTCTAAAGCGAGCAAAATCCTCTCTTGTATTAAAAGAGGTATAGACTCCAGAGAGAGAAATATTTTTCCCCCCGGTATAAATCATTAGTAAGACCTCATCTGGAATATGAAGTTCAGTTTTGAGTACCAGTTCACATAAAGGATATTAGGTAATTGGACAAAGTGCAGAGAAGGGCAACCAAACTGATAAGAAGCATGGAGGAGGGAGCCTAACCATGGCGGCTGAGGAGAGCCCGATGTAGGAGCTCTCGGACAAGCTCCTCCACCCGACCTCCCCAAACCCCTACCTGTAATGTGGAAGCTGCAGCACGGTGGTCCCCCTGGGATAGACGAAGGAGCTCTGCGGAAGAACTGATCCGAGAGACGGGGTTTGGCTGCGGTGCGTGAGGTGAAGGTGTGTCTGGCTGCTGGGAGACAAGGAGGAGCGGTATAGCCACGTGGTCAGCCGCTAAGCATCGCTGGGAAACCAGGAAGCCGGCCGGTGTCTGGTGCGGAGAGAGAGGAGCTGCCCTGCTTACGGGCTCACTTACTGGAGCCCTGTTGCCGGTCAAATACTCGGACCTCTGTTTGCCGGCTGATTGTCTGATGCCCTGCTTGCTAGCTCACTGCTCGGAGCTCTGCATGTCAAACCCAGTGCTCGAAGCCCTGATAGTCGGTCCCTACCCGGAGCTCTGTCTGCCGGCTCATTTGCCGAGACCCCGACTGTTGGTCAACTATTAGGAGCCATACTTATCGGTCCACTGTCTGGGCCCCTGCTGGCTGCCCCACTGCTCGGAGCCCTGCTTGTGAAGGAGGAGAGGCACTGGGGATTGGAGAGAAAAAGGCGGAGGATACCCTAGGGAGCCCCCTAAATGAACACACTGCCCAGCTGAAAGACAGATGAAGAGAGCTGCTAGCCGGGTCCCGAGAGGAAGAGAGACACGAGGAGGGTGAGTGACTCTGGCCGAATCTTGATAAATATTATACTCTGTTGTGAGCTGTTAGGAGAAGCAGTGTATGAGAGAAAAGAGGGGACCCCCTTGATCGGGGAATGTAAAGGAGTGGAAAGGAGAAGAGGAAAAACGAAAGAAAAGTTTGAAAACCAAATGAGTGGATAAGGTGTGACGTGTATATTAATAGTTATCTCTCCTCAACCCCTGTGCCTATAAGGAAGAATAAGAGCCATAGAAGAATGAAAAATAAAAACGCAAAAGGAAGTGGGCTTAAAGGGACTCAGACCGGTACTATCAAAAAATATACCTCCCAGGGAAATATAACCCCAGAAAGGTCTCAGGGTAAAAGTGGAAAAGGTGAAGCAGACCTAAGCCTGGAAAGTAGCCCTAGACTATCACTAGGCCTTGACATTAGTAGCCAACAAATATCAGCTAATATAGAGATGGAGACAGAGCTACAAATTCCAAACAAAAAAGAAATGGCAGAAATTTTCAAAGAACTGGAGAAAACAATAAAACAAGAAATTGTAAATATTCGAAATGATCTGGGACAACTTTTGGTGAGAGTGGAAGAAACGGAGGAAAAAGTTAAAAACCAGTCCCAAATTATCTCTGAATTGGAAAAAGAAATAATGAATATGGGGAAAGCCCAAGAAAAACTGCTCTATAAGGCTGAGATACAAGAAAATAGGAACAGGAGGAGAAATATTAGGATACGAGGGGTCCCAGAGAATTCAAAAGGAGAAAATTTGCAAGAGGTGGTCTGTAAGATATTAAACTCCATAATGGACAGTACTGATATGGAAAAGACTAAAATAGAAGAAATTTTTAGACAAGGAAAACTCCAAGGAAATTCGGGAAAGGAAAGGCCAAGAGATATACTTGTTAAATTTTGTGAGTTCCTAGATAAAGATAAAATTTGGAAGAGGATTAAGGGAAAATCAGTAATTATGTATGAAGGAAAGGACATACAGATATATGCGGATTTGTCACCAGAGACTCTATGGAGAAGGAGAACCCTTAGACCTCTATTGGAAAGATTGAAAGAACAGAATGTGCAATATAGATGGGGGACCCCTGAGTGCCTAATAGGATGGAGAAATGGAATTACAGCATATCTCAGGTTCCCAGAAGATTTGAAAAATTTTTGCGATAGACTTAAACTACAAAGAATGGAGATTCCTGGTTGGGATGAAGAACACTGGGAAATTAGAATGAAAAGAAAAGAGGACTGGCAATTTGTTGGAGGGAAGAGGCGGGGGGAGGGGGGGGGAGGGGGAGAGGGAGAGAGATAGTTTTTTTTTTCTTCTCTCTCTCTCTCTACCTCCTGTCTTTCTCTGCCTTATCCCTACCGTCCTCAAACCACTGTTATTGAGATATTTTGGTAGGACTTAGGGGTTAAAGGGGAGGCGGGGGAGGGAGAAAAGTTGTCCATGGGTGGAGTTTTTGCCCTATAGATTAAATCAAAAGTGGATAGTATTACCACAAATGATTGGTAGGCAAATAGTAGGCCTAAAAAGAGGGGGGGGGAGGGAGGGGGGAGGGTTGGGAAAATGGGAGGGAGGGGGGAGGATAATTCTCTGCAGGATAAAAGAAGATATAAAAGCAAGAAAGAGAGAGGAAGAGAGAAAATATACAGATGGGGGAAAAAAGGGGAGACCCAAGTAAGATGGAAGAGATACAGTTTATAACATATAATGTAAATGGGCTGAACTGTCTGGGGAAAAGATTTAGACTATTTAAAGAACTACATCACAGGGCAGCTTCAGTGATATTTTTGCAGGAGACACATTTTGAGATAGAATTAAATGTTAAGTTAAAATCTAGATACCACCCAACATGGTATTATGCAGATTCACCGGTTAAAAGAGCAAAAGATGTAGCAATTGGGCTTGCAAAGAATATCAGGTTTGAGTTGGAAGATAGGAAAACAGACCCAGAGGGAAGATTTTTATTTTTAAAGGGCAAGCTACAGGAGACCGAATGTACATTGGCTAATATTTATTGTCCTAATATAAGACCGGAGGAGTATCTGAAAAAAGTATTGAGGAAGCTCATGGATTTTAAAAAGGGACGCCTGATTCTCGCGGGAGATTTTAATTTTTGTATGGACCCACAAAAAGATGCTACGTCCCACACACAGAGGGAGGGATGTAGGGCCCTGAAACTATTGAAAAAAGAATTACACACATGTCAACTGATAGATGCCTGGAGAATCACACATATGCAAGATAGGGACTACACCTTTTTTTCAAACATGCATAAAAGGTATTCAAGATTAGATCATATATTTATAGAACATCAATTAATTGAATATTTGATTCAAGTAAAAATAGAGACGATATCCTTATCAGACCATGCCCCAGTTACTATGAAAATGGAATGGGGTAAGAGAACAATAGGAGGGCTCGGATGGAAATTGAATGAGACACTCTTATTAGAAAAGGATATTGCTCAGAAAATAGGTGAGGAGATCGAACGTTTCTTCAAGGAGAACGAGACAGGGGAAGTATCAAGGGCCACAGAGTGGGAATCTCATAAAACATACATAAGAGGAGTATTGATAGCGATTGGGGCAAAAAAGAAAAAAGAAAGAAGAGAAAAAATGAGTGGGCTACTAGAAGAAATAAGTAAATTAGAGCAAATACATAAGAACAGAATAACAAAAGAAATAGAGCTGAGGATAAAAAAAAAGAAAGAAGAGCTAGAAGATGTAATGGAAGAGGAGAAGAGTATATAACAGGGTCCTAAGTGAGAGATATAGATGGGGGGAAAGACCTGGAAAATATCTGATGAGAGCCCTGAGGAAAAAGAAAAATAGGAATAAGGAATAAGAAATATCTGGAGATGGCTGGGTTATTAAAATTAAAGGAAGAACAATTGAACTCCCTAGATGCAGAAATCACACAGGAAGAAATAAAAATAGCTTTAAAAAATACAGTATCGGGGAAAAGTCCAGGACCAGATGGTTATACGGTGAGATATTATAAAAAATATAGTGGAATTTTAGTACCAAAACGTAGAAACTATATGAATGCTTTAGGTGGAGAGATGGAAATAAGAAGAGAATCGTTACAAGCTCATGTGGTGCTTATTCAAAAAGAAGGAAAAGATGCTTCTCAGTGTTCGAGCTATAGACCTATTTCATTATTGAATATTGATACAAAGTTATACGCAAAGGTCCTAGCAAATAGACTGAAGGAATTAATGCCTGAATGGATACATGAGGATCAGGTGGGCTTTGTCCCAGGGAGGGAGGGCAAAGACAATGGGCTGAGATCCCTGATGCTTGTCCAGAAAAGTAAAAAGGGAAAAGAACCGGTAGTGCTACTCTCGATCGATGCAGAGAAAGCATTTGATAGAGTAGACTGGAGATTTATGATGGATACTTTAGAAGCTCTGGGAATTGGGCCTAGAATGAGAGAGTGGATAGGGAAGTTGTATAGATACCCCTCTGCGGTTATTGTGGTAAATGGGGAGAGGTCGACACCCATTGAGATGTCAAATGGAACAAGACAGGGATGCCCATTGTCCCCATTGCTGTATGTCATATCACTAGAACCATTGCTGTCAACGATAAGACTAAATAGAGATGTAAAGGGAATCCAGATAGATGACATGGAACATAAAGTTGCTGCTTTTGCGGATGACTTGTTGTTCTATGTGGGAAACCCCAGGATAACACTTCCAAATTTAATAAAGCTATTAAAGGAGTATGGAGAATTGTCAAATTTAAAGATCAACCCAACAAAAACGGAGATTTTAAATATAAATATTTTAAAAGCTGAAAAAGAGAAGATGCAAAAGGAATTTCCCTTTAAATGGAAGGACAGAGATATAACATACTTAGGAGTAAAACTTACAGCATCATATAAACATTTATACAAATTAAACTATATCTCATTGATAAACGAGATTAGAGAGGAATTAAAAATATTGGAAGGAGGAAGCCCGACATGGATAGGGCGTATAAATCTGGTAAAAATGGTAATAGTACCAAAGGTCCTATATAGATATCAAATGATACTAATCAAACTCCCAGAAACCTTTTTCAAAGTAATTAAGAAATTGATATTAAGATACGTATGGCGGAATAAAAAACCAAGAGTATCATATGAGTTGTTGAGTAGGAAGAAAGAGAGAGGTGGATTAGGGCTCCCAGACCTTAAAAGATATTATAAAGCAGTAATACTGGCAAGAACTATAGATTGGGTGTACAATTATAAGAAAAGTTGGGTGAGAATTGAAAATAAACTCAGTGGGACAAATTTGGGTAGGGCGATATGGGTGCCAACACAGTACAGGGGTTTAAATGATAATGTAAATACATACACTTTGAATGTTTTAAGGATTTGGGATAACGTACACAAAAATATGAAATGGGCTTTTAACTCAACATTGATGCCACTGAGTAACACAGAGTTTTTTCCCCCAGGTAGAGAAGAAATAGGGGGCAGGTGGTTTAAAAAAGATGAGGTTCAATTAAGAGATATTTTGGTGGAGGGTAAATTAGGTTCATTTAAGGAATTAGAAAAAAAAAAAGGGTGAGATTTTCACTAAATTAGACGAGTGGCGGTATCATCAACTGAGATGTTTTGTAGGAAGCCTCCCAAAACCCTTAAGGACAAGAAATAATTGGAATTTGCTTGAAAAGGTATTGGGGACACGAGGTGAGGGGCAGCACGGGATTGCTAAAATGTATAGGATACTCACTGAACTGGACACAAACACAAAGCCAACATATATAGTAAAATGAGAAATCGACATGGGTGTTGTGATAGATGAGGAAAAACAGAGTAGAATATATAGATTAACTCACGAAAATGTTTCTATGAGAGAAGTAGAAATGAACTATAAGTGTTTGACAAGATGGCACATCACACCAAATGTAGAAAATAGGATGTGTGGAGAGAAATCACCGTTGTGTTGGAGGGGATGGTGGAGTTGCCCAAAAATCCAGGTTTTCTGGAAGTCAATTACCCATTTGATAGGAAAGATAACTGAAATAGATATAGGGCTGGACCCAGAAGTATGTATCTTGCACAGTACGGATATAACAGTGAATAAATATAAAAAATCAGGGTTATGGTACTATCTAAACGCTGCAAAGGGCCTTATACCCAAGTTCTGGCGGAAAGTGGAGGCGCCGAGAGAGGAGGACTGGATAGAAAGAGTGGAGCAGATAAGAAAGATGGAAAAACTCTTCCATATTCAAAAAAATAAGATGGAGGTTTATTATGGAAAATGGGAAAAAGCCAGATTATACATGATGTATAGGAATGAATAAAGAGAACTATAATCTACTTGCTATTATAAGAAGCGGCAGAGAAAAGATAGGGAAGGAGATGGGAATTGGGAGGGGGGAGGTGGTGGGAGGGATTGAGAAATAACTTTAGAAAGAGAAAATAAATTAGAATGATGGATATTGTATTGTATTTTTATATATATAATGAGAAGTCGATATGTATTTAAATTGAAAAATTAATAAATATTTAAATTTTAAAAAAAAAAAAAAAAAAAAAAAAACTAAGCATAAAAAAAAAAAAAAAAAAGAGGCATGGAGGAGCTCAGCTATGAGGAAAGATTAGAGGAACTGAATTTATTCTCTCTTGAGAAGAGGAGATTAAGGGGGGATTTGATCACATTATGATATAAATACATAACTGGTCCATACAGTATAGTGAACTTGGTGAAGAGTTATTCACGTTAAGGTCATCACAGAGGAAAAAGGGGACACTCTTTATGTCTCAAGGAAAATAAATTTAATCTCCAAATACAGAAAGGTTTCTTCACAGTAAGAGCTGTGAAAATGTGGAATATACTCCCTCAACAGCTGGTTCCGGCCAGTTCAGTAGATTACTCTAAAAAAAAGCCTGGATTCTTTCCTAAATGCACATAATATAACTAGATACTAACATTATAGGATTGTTTGTGTATATAGGATTGTTTTTTTTTCCCTTTTTAATGGTTGAACTAGATAGACATTTTTCAACCAGGCTAACTATGTAATCCTGTATGCTAGTTTTTGGCTGTACAGCAGATCAGCATACACTAAGGAGGCGCCTCCTCATCACCTGTCAGTAGCCTTTGAAACGTGATCCAAACTTGGTTTGGGCTTCAGGAAAAGGATATTTAGAGATTTATGTCTAAATCTACTCTTAACCTCCCTGGTGGTATTCCCGAGTGTAGCCCGGGGTAAAGTTTCAGTACCACAAGCGGTAATCCCGAGCTACACTCGGGCTTACCATGCGCCGCTGCTCCGCGATCCCTCCATCACTTGCCTTGTCCTGTGATCCCGCGATGTCCCTCCTGCAGTGTTCCCGGCAATGTAATCCGGCGGATGCCAGCATCTGTCATCTGGGTTCCGTCCCCTGCGAGTGTCGGGACGTACGGGGGACGGAACTGGCGGGAAATTTGAAAATGACAAAAAGTGACATTCACTAAAATCACAAAGTAACATTACTGTATCAAACCATTTCACATACATTTTGTCCGAGTGCTTTGTCCTGCGCCCTGCCTGCATTTTTACTGTTCTTTCTGCCTGGAAACTGAGAAATGTCTATGGCGTCCAAAAACCGTCCCTTTAGGTCAAAATCGGTTTTAGACCGGCTAGAGAACAGCGATAGTAAATTAGAACCACTTGCAGAATTGAGTGATAATGATTCGTGGGGGAAATTCATCATCAGACACTGAAAACGATTTTGCGACTTTGCTCAGTGATGTGTGAACTTGGCGCTATATTTCAAATGTCAGTGTTTTTTGTTTGATTATAATATTGAATTAAATTTATTATATTATTATTTTTTATGATTATTTATTAAATTAGAATTTATGATTTTGTGTTTCACGTTTTATCCTACCCGGGATGTTTACTAGACTCTTGTTCGGACAGATTTCAGTGAGTTATTCCTAAAAATTACAGTCCTACAATAAAAAAAATACATATTTCCATGCAAAAAAATGTACTGCTTTGAGCACAGAAATATGGACATAATCAGACCGCTAGGGAGGTTAATGTTTACCAGTTCTAGCTCCAACATGATATAGTTACATAGTTACATACTTAGTTAGTCTGGCTGAAAAAAGACAAAAGTCCATCCAGTTCAACCATAAAAAAAGTTATAATCCTATACTCACAGTTGATCCAGATGATGCACAAATACAATTTCAATAAAGCATTAAATGTTTTGTTTCTTTGTAATAATTAAATGGCAGTCAAAACATTGTAATAAGGTCAACTATAATCAAGCACAGAAAAAGAATACTTGAAAACTAAGAAGCATTTTTCTTCATAATTTCACGTTTTCACATAACCTGTAGAGCAAACACAGTTGACATTTGTTGTTTTTTAACAATGTTTTCTGTTGTGTACCATACATACAAAATGTCAACAATAGGGAAAAATGTTTTATATGCATGGCATTAACAAACAATATGGGGTTGAATAAATAAAACTGGAAAATGCTAAATATGGTGCAGCTCTGTTTCCAACCAATCAGTGTCTACTTTAATTGAGCTTTGGCAATAAAACCTGGAAGCTGATTGGTTTCTATGCAGAGCTGCCCCGGATTTTACACTCTCCACTTTTATCCTAGGTACTGCAGGCAGAACCTGGGCAAAGGGTAATGATACTATCTATATTTCTCCTATTTTCTTTTTCAAACACTAGCAGTGTGTGCAAAATAAGTTACTATACTATCTATCTTTCTACAATTTTTTTTTCAAACACTCACATTGTGTGCAAAATAAGTTACTTTGCTACTGGCGTTGAGGGGGTTATGATCTAAAATAAAATTACATGAAAACCCAGCTGCAAATATAACCTAAGTTAAAACGTAAGTAAAGTATGTAATTGTATATGCAAAATATGAGGGAAAGGAAAGTTCACACTACAAAATTACTATAATATTTCTTACCTTCTAAGGAGCACAGAGATACGATGCCGAAAAAGTTTACAGTGCTGGTATAATCAAAAGAACAGAAAACAGCACAGCAAGATACATATTAAAATCACACAGAGCCTTTAATAAAACACCCAGCATTAAGATTTTCCTTACCTAATTCCTTTGTATGTGGCTGCTAAACCTTTTGCTGAATTTTAACATTAAAAAAAGTTTTCTTTTTTGCAAACCAAACTGTAACCTCTATAAACTATGCTAAGAAAGCAATGCCATCATGCAAACTACTTTCTAAAATAATTGCTTTTTCAAAGCATTTTCTCAGTCCTGGATCAGTGTGGTAATGTAAATTTCACATGTGCTCCGGAATGGTTCTGTGATATGATTTCCATAACACTTTATATCTACAGAGATGGATACAGAAGATTACTGTGTTGATATGCTGAATGTTTACAAAAATATATACTGTCGGGAGGGGGTCATTGGTCATAGATTCTAATATCCATTTTTTCATCTACTGTACCCTCAATAAAACCTACTTCCCTAGACAGACGTGCTTTCCCTCACCACCCCAAATGTATCCCCCCCCTTTTTTTGGGATGGCTCAATACAGCAACTGTAATAACACCTGTCAGGAGGGGGTTTTCGGCCATAGTTCTATTGTCCCTTTTTTCATGTATGGTACCTTCAATAAACCCTCCTTCCCTAGACAGCCATGCTTTTTCTCACCCCCTCTCTCGTATCCCCTCCTTTGTTTGGGGGGGTTGGCCACTGACATAACCCTTGTCAGGGGGGTGTCATTGGCCATAGTTTCTAGTGTCCCTTTTTTCACCCACTGTACCTTCAATAAACCCTTCTCTCCTAAACAGATGTGCTTCCCTTCAACCCCCCTCTTATTCTCCCCCACCTTTTTTGGGGGGGCTGACTCAGCAGCCACCGACATAACCTCTCTCAGGAGGGTATTATTGGTTATAGTTTTTAATGTCCCTTTTTTCATCTGCTGTACCCTCAATAAACCTTCCTTCCTCCCCTAGACAGACATGCTTCCCCTCACCATGCTTCTCCTTCAAATACCCTCTCTGTTAATATAATGCGGTTCACCCAGATATTTGATGCTAGTTAAAAGATGATTGATGTTCACAATTTTCATAGTTTCTTCTTGATGGCGGTTTGTCATTCTGAATTTTTTTATACCTGTAAAGTCTCTTATTTTGAGTCTTATACCATGCCAATTATATGAATATGCAATATGAGATATTGTTATCTTGTATGTACATTTTTTTTTCAATAAACCTTGTTTGGAAAAAAAATATATACTGCATATGTACTGTATATGAAAAATGGCCACTAGTGACAGAGGTATAAGTGGACGGGGTGTATTTGAAGACAGATTATAGTGCTTTCCAAGATAAATTGGTGGACATCACATCTGAAATCCACTGCTGAGTTCCATTACTGTTTGGACACTACATGATAGGGCCAGATAAGGTATTTCTGCCATGCGAGATTTATACCATGGGTTCACAATGATTCCCAAGGATTTATGAAATTGACTGCCAGAAACAATAAAAAAACTAGAAAAGCTACAATTTCTGGGGAAATTGTGTGAAGTGTTCTTGCCTCCACCAGTAGTCTAGGGCTTGAAAATGAGGGAGTGATGGCAGTTTAGAAATCATGTCCTGATTTTTCAGCTCACACTCTAGCTTTTGTCAGCTCCTACTCTAGTTTTGAACATTCCGCCATTCATTCCTATGGGACCAATTTCACCACACAAACGCAGATATTTCGTCAACCATTCGGCGAAACGTTCCACAAAGTAATAGCACACCAATTGGGAACAATCCACATGTTTCCGTATATTACTGTCTATGTAGTGTCAAAACTGTGGGAGGAGTTAGGGTGGTAAATTTGGCTATAATAATAAGAATATATATGTGAGATAACAGTAAGTGGTCTGCCATGCAAGAACACTTAACTATAATTTAGTGCATAGCTTTTTACCTTGTTAGCTAAGTCAAAAGAGCCAATAATTTGAAAGAATGGATAAAAATGGATAAAAGGATGGACTCACAGCCATATTGGTAGTGTATTTTGGAACTATTTGGCAAAGCTGACAATTCATTGCAGGGAAATATAGGAGCTGATTTACTAAAACTGGAGTGTGCAAAATCTGGTGCAGCTGTGCCTGGTAGCCAATCAGTGAGATATTTTCTATGCAGAGCTGCACTAAAGTTTGCACTCTCGAGTTTTAGTAAATCAACCCCATACTGTTTATTTTTATTTTTTATTTGAAAATTGAAATGTCCCCTATGGCAGTGCCCAGTTTCCCAAACCTTTTCTGTAACAGTAGCATTCTTATCAGTCCTACAAATTGCCAGAATTTAGTAACATGATTCACCATCCAAAGACATCAAAGGAGTTTGCTGCAAAGCTTGCAAACTTCCAGCAAAATTAATAATGACACAATCAAAGTGCTCTCACTGGCAAGTCCCAGGAGATCACTGTGCTTTAAGTAAGCACATGTACTCTGTGTATAAAGGAACAGTGCTTTTTCTCCATTGCTGGGCATTATTTATTTATTCAATACAACCTTATTTTAATATTGAAAGTGTGGGGAATGTCCCACAGGACAGGGGTCATCAACCTTTTCCAGATTAAAAGGATAAGTTCACCTTTTGACCAAAATAATAAATACACATTCTTTTGCAGGTAAAATTATGTGCATTTATTATTTTTGGTTGCAGGAGCCTGTAAAGAATTACAATAGCGATCAGTAGATTGCTGATGCCATGCAGGTCTCCTGCAGACTTGTCAGTATATCTGCTTGTCCGTATGGGATGTACAGGCAAGTAGATACACTGACAGGAAGATTCAATGAACCATCACGACACTCCAAAGTGCTGTGGTGGCTCATTGAGAACTCCAAGCCGACAGTCACTAATGCTGTCAGGACTTGTAGGTCATTCATTCAGTGAAAGCTGTTTTAAAAAATAAACTTCGGTGGCTGTGGCTGCAGCATTGGGAACATGTTATACTGTATGTTCCATCCTAAAAACGGGTGGAATATGTAATATGTTCCCAAAGGTGAACTTATCTTTTTAAGTATACATTTACAAACACTAGATTTCAGATCAATCTCAATCTCTGCACCTTCAAAACTCATATTAGCCCAAATTCCTGCATCTTCAGACCTCATATTCACTACAATTTCAAAAAACGTTCACAGCTGCAGAGTGGTCCAAGTTGGAACTGGGAGGAGGACTGGCACCTAAACATCAAACTGAACTTTTTCATTGAAGTGGATGGGCTTCGGCATTGAGAGCCGTGGCAAGCAGAGGGGCTACCCGCCCAGGTTTGAAACCACCCAGCCTCCCAAGCTAGGAGGCAGCAACAACTAAGCCATCCACATCAATTCTACATATATATTGAGACCATACAAAATGTACAAAATTAATCAAAACAGAACAAAAATTATTAATAATAATAAAGCCAAGAAAATCTTAAACAAAGGTACTGAATAAAAGAAATATATAGCACATATGCTGGGTATAGATATAGCATCACGTCAAACAAATTAAAAAACAAAATTAGTAAGTAATTTTCCAAACAAATATATGTTCAATCTTGTAGATGATGTCATCCATCTTTTTCCCTGAAGAAGGAGTGAAGTCACTCCGAAACTCGTTGGATCATATAGAAACTATCTCTGTAACAATATCTGTTGATGGTGATGTCACAATATTTTTAAATGACTAATCAAGCACAATCTTTATCATGCAATCAATACTCTGATGGTGATGCTGTACTATGATTTTGGATGATCTGTTATATGGTATGTCTACATGTGAAAATTTTACATAATAAAGAGTTTGTACTTTTTACAATTTTTGGTTATATATTTATGCCCTTAAAGTCCCAAGTTTTATAGGGGGTCTCTCTTCCTTCATTTAATCTTACAATGTTGGGGATGTTGGCCATTGCTCAGGAAACTTCTTTCTTCTTTTTTGTACATCCTTTTTAAATGATGTACAAAATCAAAGTTAATATCAATATCAAATATCAAAGTTTCTAAATCAGTCGGGTTGAATGAATGTGCAGTTTTTCTTGATTTCTACATGAATTCCTAAAATTCAAATTCTATTGAAGTCTATGGTGGGGGCATAAAAAAAAACGTTCCAATTTGATTCCTTTCGATTTAAAAAAAAAGTATTTGTAGGCAGTGATGGGTTGTACCCTCTGCTTCACACTCTTCAGATAATTACCAACTTGCAGGACAGCAATCTAAGCACCAGCCGACAGAGAGTCCTTGTCACTGAGGCCATTAAGTCCACAGTTAATCCTTTACACACACAACCAGTAGTTGCCACCATGCATATTAATGGCAACAAACTCCAATCATAACATCTACTGTAAAAATGTCTACTTTAAGAAATGTATATGACTCCCAGACAGGAAAGTAACAGAGTTTTAAATATTCCTAAAAGAGACAAAAACCCTTTCAACTCTTATTTAGAGCATTTAGAATATCATCTTATCATCAACAATTTTAAATATAATTTTAATGAAAGAAGATGAAAAAAACTGTACAAGAAAATATTTACAGAAAATAAAATTGCAAAACAGATAATATCAGCAGTAAATAAACCAGATTAAAAATTAAATGTACTTAGCTATGCTTCCCTAGGTTTTAGTTTCTGTTCAGCCAGGCAGCATGCTTGAATTAGGATCTGATGTGAATTTTTGGGGGGGACCTACCACATATTTTTTGCATAGGGTACTCCTCTAAACTAGACACAAAAGTATTTTTATTTTACATTCATGCTGTAGGAGGTGCTACAGCAAAAATGGCATTTACAAAGATAAAAATGATATTGTTTACATTTCCAGGAATTTTTATTTCTTTTTTCTTATTTTACCTCTTATTTTCCTTCTTTTTCACATTTTCCCTCCTTAACACGGCCATGTATTTATGTAATACATGGCCATGTATTACATAAATACTTGTTTCTTTTCATGCAAGTGCTCTATACTAGCTGTTTGGAAACGTTTCTTTCAATAAAAGCCTAATGAAACTAAATTGCTGGCAAATAAAATCTTCTATGCATTTGGGGGACCTTTGGAGTTTATGTGCTATTTTTTTCCTTTGTAAATGTTAGCACTTAAAGTCATTGCCTTCATCTGATTAGAATTTTTAATTTTTTCATTGGTACCTGTCAGGGCTTCCGGTAAGACCAGAGATGCGTGAACTGACACAGGGAAACACAGGCTGAAGTATGGTGTAACAATATAATTTATTAAGGGTTATACACAAATATAATGCACAATATAACAAAACCAAACCTCCAACTGATAACGGAATTTACACAGATAAGAGCAGTCAGGGCTGGTGAGGTGGAGTGGGCAGGCGGGCAGGGTCAGGAATCATCGGGCAGACAAGACACAAAGGAGTAGGCAGAACGTAGTCAGACGGGCCGGGTCAGGAACAATCAGGCAGACAAGGTACCAAATGAGCAGGCTGGAGAGTGGTCAGGAATAGCCGAGTTCAGGACAGGCGGAGTTCATTCAGGGTCAGGATCAAGCAGAATCAGGAATCAGGCAGGAAGCAGACAGGATGCAGGTACAGGGGCTCATGGGAAACGTACACCAAGGCACTGACTGCAGGTCTGGCCATTCCTTAAATACACTTCCTGCAATCAGCCTCAGGTGATGGCTGAGTGCAGGAGTGAGCTTCTGGTTGCTGAGAGCACCCACTGGCCAGCCCTGGTACTGCAGCCCACAAGGCAGGTAAGTCCCACCACCATTGGCAAGTCCATTCCTGACAGTACCCATGTTCTCCAGGAAAGTATCCACCCATGCTATTTTTGAAAACCCTTTGCCTTTAGCCCAGAAAATTTGAATGTTTGATTTGACAGATTGGGCTCCCATTAACTTCAATGAGTTTCGAGCTTGGCATCCAAACCCTGCTCAAGGCGAAACCAGCTCACTTTGACTCGTCTAAAATTTTAATTGTGCCTAAGTTGTACTCTAAACAATTTAGTTTTTGTCTTGAATTTTTCCAGAAATATATCAGTGCACTAGATGGGAACATTTCATATTTCCTTATTAATATTGGATCACAATGTCTAAGAATGAGTTCTAAACCTGGTTAATGGGCCATATAAGGATATAAGCATGTCTTTGCCTAAACTGGCCTAATGCTTTGGGAATATCATTACAAACTGACTAGGATGGCCAAGCCCATGAGATATCTTCTTAAAAGGTAATCTTGCTTTCAAGGGGGGGTTGGTCAGATGCTACCTTCTAGTCATGATTAGAATAAACTTGTAATAGTTGTTCCATCTCAGGACTGCTTAAATGCACTTCGCTGGTTTTGTTTGTTTGTGCCAAGCCGTAAGATGGGGGATCCTTGGTGAAAAGACATCTATAACTAAATATTCTTGTTGAATTTTCCAATATTATTACATCTCTTATATGTATCTGTCATTACTTAATTAAATGTTATACCTACAAGTGCTTGTGTGAGCTCTCTTGGCACATCTCAAATAAAACCCCAAAAATGGAAACTATCTCGTAATCATAAAACAGCACTTCCTCTGCATTTTAAATCTAATGCACTGTGACTGCTAATCTCACAAGATTTGAAGTCAAATTTGATGCTGTCACTACTGTACTTCTCAATGTTCTTCTTGCTGGACAGAAAGCTGCAGTGCAGGGCTCCCCCTGCTTGTGCTTTACCCATTCTGATGATCTTTGTTTCCTTTACAGCTGCTTCTTGAATGAACCAGTGATCACAAGAAGGGGCGGATAGACCATTTGGAAAGTCAGGCACTGCCCGAGGGCCCAGGGTCAGTAGGGGGCCCCATGAGATGCCCCTGGTACCTTTTTCATAGGCTTTTTTGAGTTTGGGCAAGGACACAGGGGCCCCATGATCCCCTATTGCCCGGGGGCCCCATGAGTTTTCAGTCCACCCCTGATCACAAGACATCATGTTGGAGCAACCAAAGCTCTGTCTTTACCAAGATGGCGGCTTTCACATAAATACATGGTTGAAAACCAGGTATGGTAAGTCAATGATGGGAAAAATAACTCCTTTAGGGAGACCACAGGCGGTACTGGTTGCTAATCCTTTGCCATCCATGTGGCTTTTTTTGGGCACGGTGTCCACAGTTCTGTTTCTGTGAATATATGGGGGAGGAAAGGAAACTTTAGTGTGTGTTGGCATATAAGTGAACTATTGTTTTCCCTTCATGTGTAGAAACCAGGTTTCTTTTAAGAAACACAAAAAGAATACCTTTTAACAATTAAATCTACCATGCAAAAACGACTTATTTGCTAGAATTGGTCATACCTGAAGGTCATTTTAATTTTTAAGGTAAACTTTTTAAACCCTGCCACTGGGGTATTTAGATCCCCCAGATGTCCAATTTATTAAAAAGCACACTGCATAACTGAGCTATCGGAATCTGTAGCAATTTTGTCTAAACATCAGATCCTTTATTTGTATAGTGTGGAAAATGACAGAAGTGCTCAGCTGTGATTTCATAGGGCCGTGCATTGGAGAGGAAAAGCATTTTTCATCTCATTCTCATCTTTCATTTACAGCTTCCATGGAGCAACTGAGTCAGCACAAATCACTGACATGAAATAAATAAGCAACAACAGTACATCTCTCTCGCTTTGGTGAACGTTCTAAACCTCCCCTCTGGATCAAACATTCCTTGTGAAGAAGGAGTAAATAGATTGCTGATTGCCTTTGAGAATAAAGAATTAAAACTTTATTTGAACTTTTCTTTGAATGGTAGAAGAATGTAAGAAGATTATAGTTACAATTTATATAATACAATTCTGCACTAAAGTAAGCAAAAAAGGGTAAGTTCCTTATCACAGACATTACAACATTTTTATAGGTTCTTACACCACATTGGTGATGAGGTGCAGTGAGAAAAGGGATCCCACTGGTATCCCAACAAGACAAGTCAAAATTCTTAGACTGGTAAATTTAATCAATGAAGCTTCTTTCATTGACAATAACAATTTTTATGCCACTTATGCCTATTATGATGTAACCTGACCAATATATTCAATGTCTTATGATTTGACAAACACCATTTTATAAATAGAATTAGTTTCATTATCTCATTCTCTTATGATCTTAAAATATCTTCAACAAAAATTGAACTTGCAAGCAATAGATTTTTACAGGGCCCAGAGCTCATTTTACCCATCCGTGACTTATCGTGGTTGCATATTCCCTTTATAGCATCAAGAATACAGTAAATCAATAAAGCAGAAAATAAAAACCAAAAACTCAGGTTCCTTAACCTGCTCGGCGGTATGATTATTTCAGATTTGTGGTGCTGAAAGCGGTACCATTTTTTTGCATGGAAATATGTAGTTTTTTATTGTAGGCTGTAATTTTTAGGAATAACTCACTGAAATCTGTACGAACACGAGTCTAGTAAACATCCCGGGTAGGATAAAATTTGAAACACGAATTCATAAATTATAATTTAATAAACAATCATAAAAAATAATAATATAATAATAAATTTAATTCAATAATATAATCAAACCAAAAACACTGAAATTTGAAATACAGAGGCAAATTCGTACATCGCTGAGCAAAGTCACAAAATCGTTTTCAGTGTCTGATGATAAATTTCCCCACAAATCATTATCACTCAAATCTGCAAGTGGTTCTGATTTACTATCGCTGTTCTCTAGCCGGTCTAAAACCGCTTTTGACGTAAAGGGACACTTTTTGGACGCCATGGACTTTTCTAAGTTTCCAAGCAGAAAAAACAGTCAAAATGTAGGCAGGGCACAGGACAGAACAGTAGGGACAAAATGTATGTGAAATGCATTGAAACAGCAATGTTTTGCTATGTAATAATCATTTTAAAAAAAATGACATTTTTTTAAAAATGTCAAATTTGCCGCCGGTTCCGGCGCCCGTACGTCCCGACGTCACAGGGACCGGAACACGGAAGCTGGATGCCGGCATCGGCCGGAGGAGATGGCCGGGGACGCTGCAGGGGACGCATCGCGGGAGCGAAGGACAAGGTAAGTGCTGCAGGGACTCCCTGAGCAACGCCGCATGGTAAGCCCGAGTGTAGCTCGGGGTTACCGCTCTCGGTACTGACATTTTACCCCGAGCTACACTCGGGAATACCGCCAAGGAGGTTAAACAAAATAAGATATTAAAATCAAAAATCGGCAGTGTATTATTATTCTAAGAATTAGAAAAGTTCATTGCATGAAGTTGTTTTGTTGTTATACATATAGGTTAAGCAGGAGACTGAATCCCACCAACAGGCTCACAGACCATTATACGGAGCCAGAGTGGATTTGATTTAAATCAAGTTGATTTAAATCATGATTTAAATCACTAGTGAAAAGGCACGATTTAAATCATAGCATAATTTTTAAAGAACAACTGTCATCTCTGTCCCGCAGCAGCTCTTCCTCTGACCTGCTATTGACTCACGACAGTCCCATTCACTTTAATGGTATGGCTGGTGATACGGTGAGGGACGTGGTGGCAGCAGGTGAGTGGATGCCCATTAACAGGTGCTGCCATGATGGATCTAAAATGACAGGTACTCTTTAAATGTAAGGAATCTGACTCATTCTTCCTGGTAGTTAGAATCTTTAATATTTAAAAACCAAATGAAGGTTTCCTTTTTAGAATTCTAAGCTGTCAGGTTAGTAAAACCGCGATATCAGAACCGATTTTAGGTTAATAGATTAATCACATATAGCTGGAGAACTACTCAAATTCTTTTATTTCATGGTTTTTCTCATGGTTACTGTGAAATTGTGTGAATGCATCAATGCAGTGCATGTTATCTCAGCTTGCAGAGCTTGGATTCATTGAATAAGTTTACCAAAAATGTAAATATTGCAAAATATACAGCCTCATGCTACATAACTAAGCTCCATTTCATGCTGAATAAACTCAATTATTAATGTATCTTAAATAGAAAACTATCTTTAGATAGATTTTTACTCGAAAAGCATTTTATTAAAATAAATTTGATAAAAAATTTAAAAATCAGATATAAGTAAAAAAAATCAGATTTTTTTATTTTTAAAAAAAAATCACCGATTTTTATCCACTCTGTCTGTAACCTTTTTTTTACTCCAAAAGAGTTTTTTAATTTTGAAATGAGCATAACAACATCAATGCTGGCAAAAACATATACCTATGGTGTACATAGGCAGTCAAAGTTCTCTGCAATATAGCATAGACGTAGACCAGTGGTTCTCAACCTGTGGGTCGCGACCCCTTTGGGGGTCGAACGACCCTTTCACAGGGGTCACCTAAGACCATTGGAAAACACATATTTGCAATGTGCAAAGAGCAGCTACTTTGTTGAAAGCAGCAACTGTGTTGAAAGCAGCAGTATTGGAGGTAAAACGACACTTCATGAATTATAATTACGGGGTAAATAATTTTATGGTTGGGGGTCACCACAACATGAGGAACTGTATTAAAGGGTCACGGCATTAGGAAGGTTGAGAACCACTGACGTAGACAATTAACAAGTAATCAGATTGTTGAAGACAAATGAAGTTAAAAACCCGAACACAGACTGCCAAAATAAGTGCAGTATAATACAGTATATTCCTTCCTCAGTAGATTCACACAAATCTCACTTCAGCTGTCACTGGGGGGGGGGTCTCAAAATAATAATGATGCTCACAAACAGTAAAAGTGCACTAAAAAGTATAAAAATGCCACTGGTTTTGGGGCTTGCACCCAAATAACAGACTTACAAAAAAAGTGATAATAAAGCGCTGAGCAAACTGTAGGCGCTATATAAATCCTATATACTGTAATAATAATAATAATAATCCCCCAATGGAGGCCAATTCTTGAAATTTACACAACCTTCTTCATTAAGGGGTAGGGAGCCAACATCCTCCTTTTATCTTTTGACAGAAAGATCTTCATTGATCCTTTCTCTATTTAACTACCATATAACCCTTGTAAGGATAAAGCATGTTGACTTTAATGCCTTCCATCTCTTGAATACCTTTAAAACCATTTTTACACTTAGACATATTGCAGATATTACCACCTTATGTAATTAGGTATAGAGTTATCTACATTCAGATACTTATAATTGTATGTAAATAACTTACACAATTTCTGGTATTTATAAAAAGCAATTGAAGTTAAAAACAATGGTAAGACCCTTAGATGTTGAGTTGCCCGAGTGAAGAATACATTCACCCTCTTTCTGGTCCAGGTATTTTATTGGCTCATCTTGTCTCTATTTTGCAGATTTATTTCTAAATGGATGTATATTTAAAGGCACAAGAGTCAAGTTTGGGAAAATGTCTGAAGTTTTCCAGTATGCCATGAACCTTTCACCCCTTCATAATATTTCTTACATGCTCTTCAAGACATTTTGGTCCTTTCTATGCAACCAACATATTGTTGTCCACATCCATATTACAGAAGATAAATAACATAGTAGTGTTACACATCAATTACACCTTTATTTTATATTCCTCCCCATGACATTTGACCTGAAGCTCTGAACGTTCTGTCATCCTTGGTGTGCCTACAGGCCATTTGAATGTGAAAGTGCCCTCTTAACCACCTGTCCTCAGTTAGAAAGCTCTTTAACCACTTCAAGTCCAGACACTTTCACCCCCTTCAAGTCCAGGCCAATTTTCAGCTTTCAGTGCTATCATAATTTGAATGACAATTGCGTGGTCATGCAACACTGTACCCATATAAATTTTTTAGCATTTTTTTTGAGACAGATAAATTCACCACTAGGATTTTTATTTTTTTTCTATATAAATGAAAAAGTCCAAAAATTTTGAAAAAAGTGTTTTTCTTATAAAATTTTGCAAATAAATAATCTTTCTTAAATCTTGGCCAAAATGTATTCATCTATCTTTTAGTTAAAAAAATGAATAACCCAAATTAGTTTATAACCAAAAATTATAATTTTTCTAATTTTTTTTTTTAATTTTTATTTTTTTTATATTATTATTTATGTTTTTTTTTTTTTTTTTAAACATACTGTCACCCTAGCAATACAGTGTCACCATAGTGACACTGTACTACTTGTGGGTGGTGATAAAGATTTTTTCCTCTTTTACACCCATAAAGGCTGTAAAATCAATAATTTCTCCTCTCTGGCTGCATTCCTGCAGCCATTAAGAAATACTGTGTGAGCTGTGATTGGTCACAGCTTGTCACATGGTACAAGGCTGTTATGAATAGCCTTGTACCATGTGACCTCCGTGATCATTCACAGATTTTACAAGTAGTAAGCAATGATGTCAGGAAGTGACATCTTGTTTACTACTATTCATATTATCACTGATTGGCGAATCAGTGATCACATGAATCGGGACCTCACACAGAGGTCCTGTACAGCATTATTTGTTCCACTGTGTGCTCTGGACACAGCGGGCACTGATCACGGTGCCTCGTGCTCCCAGACAGCGTGCACAGGCAATGGATGTGGGAGGATGTTTAGAAACGTCCACCCGCATTGGCAGCGCTCCCTTCCGGCCGTTTATCTACATGGACCGGACGGGAAGTGGTTAAAAGTGGTTTTCGTTTCAAGTACACAGTATAACTACTAAAGATCTTTCAAATTGGCAGCTGTGAAACATAATTCTTGGTCTGGGGTAGTAAAATAATTTTCAGTATCAAATCTTTTCTCACTATTGGCCAATATTTTCTAGTTTTGATCAATTTATCCTTATTTTTACAATATGGAAATATATAAAGTGGAATCTCTTCTTCCTTCGATGCACTCCATTTACTCTCCAGCAGAGTCAGCCTGTCACACTCTAGGGCTCTAAATGCTTATTCCTATCATATTCCTTATTGAAAATGTTTGATTTAAGCCTGTTGACTATTGATAAAAGGCTTTCTTTTTGGTACATTTGGTTCCATTTGTATCTCAGGGACTGCCCCTTCCCTTCAACCATAGGTGATGATGGTGATAACTTTCTGCAGGCACAAAATCTTTACAATTTGTCTCCTTCTGGTAGAAATATATTTCAACCTCACCATCAATTATTCTTACATTATTATTGTTATTATTATTATTATTATATAGGATTTATATAGCGTCAACAGCACTTTATAACAATGAAGGCAGACATTACATCTCACAACCATGTATACCCTTAAACCAAAACAAATTGCTGTCTGAGAATTTAGCTTAAAAGGTATTGCTGACTGAGACTAGTAGCTTTAAATAGAAATGTGGCCTTCATTTTATCCATGTGTGATTTTTTTTTTTTTGACGGCCTCTACACCCTCATTGTGATTTATGATGATGTATAATGACTTAACCAACCATAGATGATTCACTCTTTTCATTCAACAAGCCGGTTGAACGAAAAAAACAAACTGACCTGATTCCCCCTATTCCATGCATTCAAGGTGGATGGGGTAATCACCCCTCCGCAGTATTGTGTTCTTACAGTTGGAGAGACTTCCTCGCTGTCAGAATACACTGATCCGAGCTGCTGGCTATAGCTGGTGGTGCTGATCAAGCAGCATTTATCTGACAGGCTGTTTGTACAGAATGTGATCGGTACATGGGTTGAATTTCAATCCATGTATGGCCGGCTTTAATGTCATAAGGACAGTGCCTTGAAATCTTCCACATTTTATCATCTTACAACCAAACATGTAAATGTATTTTATTGGGATTTTATGTGGTAGACAAACACAAAGCGACACATAACTGTGAAATAGAAGGAAAATGATAAATAGTTTTACAATTTTTTTACAAATAAATATCTGAAAAGTGTTGCGTGCATTTGTATTCAGCTCCCCCAGAGTCAATACTTTGTAGGACCACCCTTCGCTGCAATTCCAGCTATAAGTCTTTTTGTGGATGTCTCTACCAGCTTTTCACATCTAGAGAGTGAAATTTTTGCCCATACTTCTTTGCAGAATAGCTCAATCTCTGTCAGATTGGATGGAGAGCATCTGTGAACAGCAATTTTCAAGTCTTGCCACATATTCTCAATTGTATTTAGGTCTGGACTGTGACTGGGCCATTCTAACACATGAATATGCTTTGATCTAAACCTTTCCATAGTAGCTCTGGCTGGATGTTTAGGGTCGTTGTCCTGCTGGAAGGTGAACGTCCGCCCCAGTCTCAAGACTTTTGCAGATTCTAACAGGTTTTCTTCTAAGCTAGACCTGTATTTGGCTCCATCCATCTTCCCATCAACTCTGATGAGCTTCCCTGTCCCTGCTGAAGAAAATCATCCCCACAACATGATGCTGCCACCACCATGTTTCATGGTGAGGATGGTGTGTTCAGGATGATGTGCAGTGTTAATTTTCCGCCATACATAGCGTTTTGCTTTTAGGCCAAAAAGTTAAATTTTGACATGACAAAATGTGGAAAATTTTAAGGGGTATGATTACTTTTTCAAGGCACTGTAGCTATGAACCAGCATTTCTTCCAAGGAAGCTTCTTTAGGACAAACAAAGCATCTTTGGTGTCGTTAAGAAATGAGAAAGCTTCCCTACAGATGGTTGAATGACTGACTCCAGAGGCTCCATTGGTCTGGGCAGATCCACAAACACTTATGTATGTTCAGAAATATATTTATATATATACTTATATTCTGTATTATTTTAATTGAGGTCCATATGTTTTTCATAAGCTTTCTTTACGATCTTACTTACGACAACTTTTTTACATTCTGTACTGTGGGGTTATCTTTTAATTTCATATACTGGTAGGTCTTTTCATTGGCTAATTGCTACTCTATTTCTGCTTCATATTTAACTTTACCCAGAATAACAATTCCCCCACTCTAGTACGCAGGTTTGATAACAATATCTTTATCTTCAACCTGTTTTTACATTTTCTACCAGCCCTATTTTTTTTGCTGTTCCTACATTCTACCTCCACCTTCTCCACTTGGCTCTATGGTTGTTCTTTCAGGGTAGATTCTCATGCCACTAGCTCCGTTCTAAAAAATCTAATTGTTGATTATTTTGTGTGTCTCTGCCTTATAATTCTGTGAACCTGTTCATTCTTCATTCCCCATTTCAACCTTCATATCCTCCATTTCACTTTTTGTGTGGTCATCTTACCCTGGTTTTATGCCATTACTATAGGGAGTTTCCGCCTCTTCTACTAATATAGCCTGGGGAGGCTAAAATATCCCCAATCTCTGTTCCCATTATTTCTTCCTTCAAATGCATTTCAAGACTATTCCTTGATTACTTATCTTCATTCTCTCTCCCATATCTGCTCCTCTCTATATTTTGTCTTTCATCCATACTGTTCACTCACCTAACCTCTTCTGGGGGGTTATTCTCACTATCAGAGAGAGTGCCTTACCTGTCAGAGCCTGGGTCCAAACCTGGGCCTTCTGCAGTGAGTGGAAATGTTTCTTCTTGCTGAGCCACCTGGAATGCTGGACAGCTCCCTTGACAATTATTTGGATGATCCTACCTTTACCTTGTTTATCATGAACCTTGAACCCCTTGCTCCTTCCATGAACTCCCTGTTATAAGCCATGTCTCTGCACTTCCTGTTTGCCAGATTATTGTGCTCTCCAGCCAGCATCGTGCTCCTTATCATCTCTGCTGTTATCCATATTTTGCTATCACTTGTTATTGACCCTTGACTTCTTCTCAACTATGCTTCTGCCTGATCCCAAGCTGCGACTGCTCCTTACCGACCTTTGCTGCTTATACGCTACTGGACCTCCGCCTGCTCACCTCCTGGTGGGGTGATCCTGAGGACCGCGATATGGTGTTAACACGCAGCCAAATCCATCTCCACCATCAGGAGCTCTGGTGAACACCGGTTGGTACTTAGACTCTGCACCCTGGGTGATCCCACTCTTCCACCACAGTGACCTGCCTGTGTCTATCCTGCTGGTTTCAGGTGAGCCTTTCCACTGCTATAGCATCTGGTCTTTGAGCCTGACCCCTGATCATGACATTACCTATGAATTGTATCTGCTCCACATTGCATGACTGGGTCATCGTATTCTTTTTAGCAACTCAACCATGCAGCTAATTTTTAAGTATCGTTGTATTTTGTACCTTAAAAACAACACCACTGTCTTTTTCCAGAGCATCCTGTATTTCTCCTGAGGTTACCTGTGGGCTTTTCTTTGTATCCCGAACAATTCTTCTGGCAGTTGTGGCTATAATCTTTCTTGTCATTTATCATCTTATGTCCATTTCCATCTTTATGAAGTTCCATTACCTTGTTATGCAGGTATTTTCACAGTTCTTTTCTTCTCCCCATGGCTCAGTATTTAGCCTGCTCAGTGTATCCGCATGAAAGCTAACAAACTTACTGACTATTTATACACACACTAATTGCAATTTAAAAAGCTATAGCTGTGGGAAATTAACATTTAATTGCTATTTTATTTGTGTGTGTCACCTTGTGTGTCTGTACCAAGGCCAAACATTCCAGGGGATGGAACCATTTGATCAGGGTCTTTTGGGGGTTTTCTGCTATCTTTATGATTCAAAAATTAGCCAAAAACTGCAATAACAAATGGCTTCATATGGTCACTATCCTTAAATAAGGGACATTTCTTTGCCATGATCAGTCATATTTTCAATATCAATACCAAAATTTCATGATTTCTGTTAGGGGATGCAAACATTTGAGCACAACTGTAGGTCTCTTCTGGAACGTGAGACCCCTCTGGTAAATATAAACTTGTAAGGGAAGTGGTTTTATCTCAACATTCCTCTCATTTGCATTGACATAAGTTTCTATAATTGCACAAAAAAAGTAGCATAAATCAATATCTTCCAAGGAGATTTTACCTGTACCCACATCATTAACCACTTTCTTACCATTTTCCTTTATTATTTATCCACAAACATCATTTAAACTATCTAAAAGAAAAGAACAGTGAGCGCTGGTCCTAAACAGCAGCTGAGCACTCTAAGCAACCGATATATACTTATACAGAATAACATAAAAAACAGTGCAGCGCTTAAGATAGTAGTATTAAAACAGAAATAAGTCCACTGCAAGTCCAGTTCATAGAAACATATCAGGTGACAAGTGGAAATTCAATGTTGGTGATCCGTGAGGAAGTGGCTGAAATACGCACTCACCAGAAAGAAGATATACAGTGGGGATCGAAAGTTTGGGCACCCCAGCTAAAAATTTGTATTAATGTGCATAAAGAAGCCAAGGAAAGATGGAAAAATCTCCAAAAGGCATCAAATTACAGATTAGACATTCTTATAATATGTCAACAAAAGTTAGATTTTATTTCCATCATTTACACTTTCAAAATAACAGAAAACAAAAAAATGGCATCTGCAAAAGTTTGGGCACCCTGCAGAATTTATAGCATGCACTGCCCCCTTTACAAAACTGAGACCTGCCAGTGTCATGGATTGTTCTCAATCATCATCTGGGAAGACCAGGTGATGTCAATCTCAAAGGTTTTAAATGCCAAGACTCATCTGACCTTGCCCCAACAATCGGCACCATGGGTTCTTCTAAGCAGTTGTCTAGAAAACTGAAACTGAAAATAGTTGACGCTCACAAAGCTGGAGAAGGCTATAAGAAGATAGCAAAGCGTTTTCAGATGTCAATATCCTCTGTTCGGAATGTAATTAAGAAATGGCAGTCATCAAGAACAGTGGAAGTTAAAGCAAGATCTGGAAGACCAAGAAAAATATCAGACAGAACAGCTCGCAGGATTGTGAGAAAAACAATTCAAAACCCATGTTTGACTGCACGATCCCTCCAGAAAGATCTGGCAGACACTGGATTTGTGGTACACTATTCCACTATAAAGAGATACTTGTACAAATATGGTCTTCATGGAAGAGTCATCAGAAGAAAACCTCTTCTACGTCCTCACCACAAAAATCATCGTTTGAACTTTGCAAATGAACATATAGACAAGCCTGATGCATTTTGGAAACAAGTTCTGTGGACCGATGAGGTTAAAATTGAAGTTTTTGGCCGGAATGAGCAAAGGTACGTTTGGAGAAGAAGGGGCACAGAATTTAATGAAAAGAACCTCTGTCCAACTGTTAAGCATGGGGTTGGATCCATCATGCTTTGGGGTTGTGTTGCAGCCAGTGGCACAGGGAACATCTCACGAGTAGAATGAAAAATGGATTCAATAAAATTTCAGCAAATTTTGGATGGTAACTTGATGCCATCTGTGAAAAAGCTGAAGTTAAAGAGAGGATGGCTTCTACAAATGGATAATGATCCTAAACACACCTCGAAATCCACGGGGGATTACATCAAGAAGGTTGATGTAAGAAACTGAAGGTTTTGCCATGGCCTTCACAATCTCCTGACCTCAACATAATTGAAAATCTATGGATAGACCTTAAAAGAGCAGTGCGTGACAGACAGCCCAGAAATCTCAAAGAACTGGAAGACATTTGTAAGGAAGAATGGGCAAAGATACCTCAAACAAGAATTGAAAGACTCTTGGCTGGCTACAAAAAGCGTTTACAAGCTGTGATACTTGCCAAAGGGGGCAGTACAAGATATTAACTCTGCAGGGTGCCCAAACTTTTGCAGATGCCATTTTTTTGTTTTCTGTTATTTTGAAAGTGTAAATGATGGAAATAAAATCTAACTTTTGTTGACATATTATAAGAATGTCTAATCTGTAATTTGATGCCTTTTGGAGATTTTTCCATCTTTCCTTGGCTTCTTTATGCACATTAATACAAATTTTTAGCTGGGGTGCCCAAACTTTCGATCCCCACTGTATATAAGCAGTATATATCAAAAGCCCATCCTCAATCCAGAAGGAACAAATTTGGTCTGGTCACAGAAAGTGGGTCCCTCCTTTAAAGATGCAGCAAAAAATCCAGCAAAAGATCTTCCTCCTCCTCTATCATATAAACTATGGCCTTATATCCTTCAGGATATATATTTTATTACAACCTTGCACAGAATAATTTGTGTAGCAGGGGCGGACTGACCAATTGGAAACTCAGGCACGGCCCGGGGTCAGTAGGGGGCCCCATGACATGCCCCTGGTACCTTTTTCATAGGCTTTTTTGAGTATGGGCAAGGACACAGGGGCCCCATGATCCCCTATTGCCCGGGGGCCCCATGAGTTGTCAGTCAGCCCCTGTTGTGTAGCCAATAAGGCTTAGCAGGAAAATACGCAGAAAGCAGCGTTCAAACCTGGTGAAAAATAGACCAATATTATCAAGATGAATATCACCTATACAGACGTACCAGCAAGATCATATCACCATCGAGTAACCATAAGTACAACAGAAATGATGACAAGGCTCCTTTTCCCAAGCACACACTCCCAATATAATACTGCTGTCACATATTGCCCCAAACTCAAATCCAAATCCAAAGCACTCTGTGCATCCAAAAGCAATATTACTGCTTTTTTCTAAATCTTAGAAATTTATAAATGACTTTATTCAAATTATACCTGTCTAAATGTGCAACTATATACCGAGTTATATAGGATGATATGTATAAAATTTTAAGTGTTACACTGGTTTTAAGTTATTCATTAGATGGAAGGAATAAAATTCTGTTTTCCTTTCCTTACAAGGGTTACATGGGATTGCTAGATAGCAAAGGGATCAGTGCAGGTCATTCTACATATAAATAAAAAGGGGGCTCTTTATCCCCCCAATGAAAAAGGCTGTGTAATCATTGGAATTTGTAGTGGAAGCTGACCTCCACTGAGCACTTGCTGTGAAGTCTGTTGTTTGGGTGCTGGCCCCAAAATATAGATTACCAGGGGCATTTTTATCCCTTTCCGTGTGCTTTTACTGTTTATATTTATGAGTACAATTTTTATTTTCAATAAAGCAATTTTAAATGGTTTTACACAAGGATAGGCACTTCTTGTTGTCTTTGAAGGAATACAGAGACCCCTCCCCCCCCCCCAGTGAGGGCAAAAGTGATAGACTTAAAGCCGTGGTGGAAGCTGGTCTTCCAAAGAGTGGTGGAAGATACACTGCAAATTGATCAGGAGACATTTGTGCGGCAGTTCCCCCAAAGCAAGAAGCGTGACCCAGAGTGATGCTTGGAGCTCAGAAGTCAGATGGCTCTACAGGAGATACACAGTGAAGAGAACTTGTTATAGTGCATGGAACAGGTCAAAGTATGTTCTCCTGCCAACTGTGTAAAATAGGTCGTTTTACTGTAAGATCACCTGTGAATGTACAGAGCATTTTTGGACATATTTCGACTTGTATTTGGAAAAGTGTGTGACTATGGTATTATATTGGAGTTGTGCTTGGGAAAAAGGAGCCCTGTCATCTTCTATGTTGTACCTATGGTATCTAGACGGTGATGTGGTCCTTCTGCTAGATCTGTATAGGTGTTGGTGCATGTGCATTATTGCACTATTGCAGTGCTATTATTAATTCAGGATACTGGTTTTGGAGCAGGATGAAAGCCTCTATATTGTGCGGGATAATGACGATGATCAGTGCTGAGCAGCTACTCATTACTGGAAAGAGAAAAACGTGTGTGGCACAGGTGATGATATGGAGTAAAGTTCATAGGGAGGTCAAAGTCATCATAGGTAAAAAGCAAGCATTTATTATTTGCCAAATACATGAAAAACATGTTTCATGGCCAGGGGTGGACTGACCATTTGGAAACTCGGGCACTGCCTGAGGGCCCGGGGTCAGTAGGGGGCCCCATGAGATGCCCCTGGTACCTTTTTCATAGGCTTTTTTGAGTTTGGGCAAGGACACAGGAGCCCCATGATCCCCTATTGCCCGAGGGCCCCATGAGTTGTCAGTCCGCTCCTGTTCATGGCTTGTATGCCACTTCATCAGTTATTTGTGATGTTGTGAAGTTCAGTGCCTCTTTGTTGCCTGGCAATGCTTGGCTCATGTTGGACAGACAACCCTTCCCTATGATCTCTACTCCAAGCCATCAAGGGTGCATCTGTCACACAAGCCATATTGCAAGTTTTTCTCTATCCAATAATGAGGTCTACTAACTATTCTAACATGCCTTCAAGGACCTACAGCTGGTATTCCCAGAGGCATCAAGTACGACAATCCACTTCCTGCATGGAAGGTTGTGTTTTACCCTAAATTTAAACTCAAAACTTTCTTGGGTAAAAGACCATTATATTTCCATGTAAAATCTGGTGATATTGGTGTTTGATTGAGTTGATAGAAACATATGCATGTAGGGTATGTTATGTCTAAGTTGTAGTCTAATATTAAGAAAAAAAAAAAACATTGGTTGTTGAATCACACATACCTGCCGGAGCACAGACTTGTGTCAGCTAAAAACTACACTGTCATTAGAAAAAAAAAGTCTCTGGTGGCTCTGGTCTCCTATCTGCTCTCTGTTGAAGTGCTACACACCCCGTCAAAATCATCAGTATTCCCCACTTCCAGGAGTTTCAGGTGACTATGTCCCTGTTCATTCTCTGGTTCTCTCTGCTGATTTCTATGTCACCACTGTGTCCTGTAGTGATGTAGGGGCCAGAGGATGGAACCACAGCATGTGGTGAGGAACCAAAGTGTCAGACACATCTACCAACTGCCTAAGTTTATAATGGAAGCTATTATTTCAAGTTATTGAAAGGAGCAAACACAGGAGGCAGGTCTCTGGAGAAGTATGTACAATACCTCTTGATATGCAGATAACTGCTTTTAGAATTTGTTTTTGGCAATGACAGTGTTGCTTTAAAGTTGGCGGAATGCCCAAAAGAAACATTATACATTTCAGGTGGACATTATTGTCTTGAAACAGCCTTTATTTTGTTAATTTCTTAGGATCTAGGCCTCCCAACTAGAGTTCCTCCTTCAGTACCGCTGTCTCAGCTAAACAAGGAAACAGTATTGTTCCTGTAGTATCCTTCATAATATAAACAATCCATCAGACAGAAAAAAGTGCATGCTGAAAATGTGGAAGATGGATCAAACTGATGACTCTTGAAAACCCTGAGAAATACAAGAAGCTTGTATGTAATTTAGTTATTTACCACCTACAAAACTCGAGAAAAACAAATTCAAGTTGACTAACCTTTTAAAGTTGCATTTCCATACAACATATGTGTAAACAATAGATAGAATTACTATCAAATACAAAGAAAATCATCTTCTTGTGTTAGCATAGTCAGTCATGCAATAGACTATAACCCCAGCTTCTACATTCTGATTTAAACATCCTGTATTGGCTTAGAAGAACCAAAGCTTTTTCCATTTGGCCTGTGTACAAGTGCACAGTTCAGCTACCGAACAGACTTTATTAAGTATCACAAAACCAGCAGCCTCAAACGAAACCTGGCAATGCAAGTCACTGAAAGGACTAAAATCAAATTTACATCCCTTTGTCAACAGAAATAGATGCTAGGTTTAGCTAAGAGAAACAAAACACAGCTTACAGCTATGATTTTTATGCTTGCCTTGAAATGAAAACCTCCTTTACTGGAGTGTCCAGTGAAATGCTGGTGTAGGCAACCAAAGAATAAAACAATAAATATACAATGAAAGATTTTTTCCTGTTTGCCAGGATTACTTGGCCCTGATAAGCTGATTGTACATTAATGGCTATAATGGATTAAACTTGCTTTTAACAAATATAAGGCTTGCTATATATTTACAAATGTTGTAGATCTGTCTGTAAAATGATTTCCATTATTCAGTATTTGAGATCATAATGACTTGCAAGGTTAACAAGGAGGGAAGTGGAGTTATAAAATGATAGATTTTACTGTTGGCAAAATGTACTGGAAATTCCTGTTGATTATTTTCTTTATTCTGAAGGTATGTTTTTTTCAAGTGTGTGGGGGTGTATTTACAGTAGTTAATTTATTTAAATAAATGTTCTGTTATAAATTCTATATTTATTTGGCATCAAGTACTATACCGGTCAGTATCAAAGACACTTCAAAAAGAAAACAGTCAGGTACATGAAGTAACAAAAGAGATAGTGTAGCAAATGTTATTGAATAAAAAATTATATAAAATGCAATAATTATGCACTCACAGACAGATCTGGTCTCCAGCGGCAGCTCCCCGGCGGCTTGCTTGGATCTCTGCCTTGGCTTCACAGAACTCTTGACAACAGCACTGATGTGGACTGGACTCTGGACTGATGTCTCCATTTGGAGCTTGATTCATTGCTCATTACCAGCGATGTCTTTGAGTGCATAATTACTGCATATTATATCCTTTTGTATTCAATGAAATTTACTACACTCTTGGCAGCTTGGCGCCTCTCTCCCCATCCTCTTTTGTAGCACTTGGGTTCCCAGCCCGCTCACAAGGTAGCCTTCCCCAGTCAGCGGTGGTAGCAACAAACTCATTAATTACAACCTTTACCTCCAAGATTACGATATTATTTTAAATATATATATATACATATATATATATATATATTAAAAAGTTCCATTCTACACAAATTGTTGATGGTTTAATTACCTAAATGCAGTATTGTAGATCCACATGCTGATGATATCCAAAAATTGTAAGTTCCCCATACACTATCCAGTCAAGATTTCATGAGATTTATCTTTTGGATCTAGCAAGTGCAGCGCAGAATGTTGGTGTTTTCTCAAGTACACAAAGTTATAAGGATGAATTGTAAGTGAACTCAACAACATACAAATATTTTATTAGAACAATATCCATACAGTAGTATAACCAATAGGTATTCATAAAAACAGGTTCAAGTGCGGGGGTAAAAGGATGGACAAGGGAAGGGAAGACATAGTGCTGGAGGGATCCACCAAGTCTTTGTGAGTATGTAGGTGAAGGTGACAGGTGCTCCATTGCAATTGTGTGTAAGTGGAGTAGGAGACAAGTAACAAGGTCTCCTTTCAGAGGGTCAGCTGGGGGAAGGGCAGAGGAAAAAGAGAGGAATAATCAGGGAGGGTAAGGGAGGGAGCTGGATAGGGAATGGAATGAACAAGAGAAAGGAGTCAGTTGAGGTCTGAGAATAGGAGAAAGACAGTAGGGGACCATAATTTTTGCATTATGACCCTGTAATCTCTTGTGGTCTTAAAGAAATCCCAAGAGGTCCATGTGTTATGGAACTTCAAGACAGAATCCCTAAGAGAACTGGTGAAGGTTTCCATCAGCATAATATCATTAATTCCCTCAAGCCACTGTTTCACTGTAGGTGGGGAAGGTGTTTTTCAGAGAGATGGAATACAAACCCAGGCCCCATTCACCATGTGGATTAACATAGATACTTTGTGGCGACTAAGTGGGATGGTGTTGTGGTGGAGTATGAAGAAGCCTGAGCATCTGCAGATAGTATAGTTTGTAATTTTTGGGGTGATGGTTCCAATAGTGGTGTAATTTGAGGCATGACCAAATTATATCATAGAGGTCAGTGGGGTCCCACATCGCCAGCAGTTGGAAGGAAGATTAGGGTAGTAGCTGTGTAAGAGATGTTATACCAAGTAAGAGAAGACCCCCCATACACCTATCAACATCCCTATTTAAGGAATATACAAACATAGATTCCTCCTGTACAGATGGGACTTTCAAGGCAGAAACACCATATTGTAAAATTACAATACATATTGTACTTTTAATATACAGTATTTTTGTCTTGAAAGTCCCATCTGTAGTGTGGGAATCTATTTTTGTATATTACTGTGTAAGAGATGGGGCATTTTATACCAGTGGGTTAGAATTTTATATCCCAGCTTTTGGTATTTATTACTAAAAGATGACTACTAAAAGATGCATACATACAAGATTTTAGAATTTCTCTGGAGAAGTGAGGGTAAGGCTCAAGTCATTCTCCCATTTCATGAGGAACAGGGGTGAGGAGGAGGGATCTTCCTTTTGCAATAGCTTATAGATAGATGGGAGACTGTATCTGCTGGAGCCTGATTTTGAACTTTCACGCTCAAATGTAGTTAATGGTCGGGCAAATCCAATTTGTGACAGAAAAGTAGAAAGTGGTTTAGTTGGACATGTCTTTAGTGGTCTAAAGGGGTAAATGTGAGGGGCAGGGGTCTATGTCTATTTATTTGTGGGTGCAAATCAAGTAGCAAGCTCTATATCTGTGCAATTTGTGAAGTGTGGTGAAGCGGTGATCTGTGATTCTAGGCTGGAAGGCAGGGTTTCCCATAACCACCTATAATGGGGAAGGTGCAGACTAGATGTTCAATCTGTTAAAATAGAGATTGTCTATGAGCCAGGTGGGAACCAAAGTAGGGTGAAAGTGAATGTCTTTGACATGACATGGTTCACATCAAGGTAGTGTCTGTAAGGGAGTTATCGTGAATGATTGCTGCAGGTCAATGCATGATTTTTTGTGTTTTATGTCTACAATAGTCTATAATTCAGATGAGATGCGTAGCAACAAAATAAAGTTTGATGTCAGGAAGGGCTAATCCTCCTTATGGTCTTAGGGTAACAAAAAATGGTTTGTTTTAGTCTGGATGGTTTGTTGGCCCAAACAAATTTGTTGATGATGGATTGCATGGATTTGAAAAGACAAAGTTGGGATGGATATGGGAATAGTTTGTAGAAGGTACCTTGG
The DNA here is from genome assembly GCF_062004578.1 of Staurois parvus. Taxonomy (NCBI): domain Eukaryota; kingdom Metazoa; phylum Chordata; class Amphibia; order Anura; family Ranidae; genus Staurois; species Staurois parvus. Next base: position 721,976 of record NW_028318862.1, on the reverse strand, counting down.
AAACACATTCTGCTTAATGATGTTGCATCTGCCTAACCATAAACATCCCCTGAGATCAGATTGAGAGATCCTGTTTAATACTTTGTAAGAGGGGTGAGCAGTTTTAGTGGAAGAGTTGCAATGTTGTTTTAGAGAGTTGGATTTCCAGATAATTAATAGAGTAAGTGGTCCATTCGAATGGGATGTTTATCTGTAGAGTGATATATTGGGCTTGTGAAAGCAAAATGTTTATCTCCTCAGATTTTCAGTATTTATAAAGAAAGGTATCATTTATCTTCAGTTCTTGCAAAAGAACTGGAATAAAGGTGTGCAGCTATTTTGTGTTGTGTATGGCCAGGTGCTTAGCTTTGGATATCTGGGTTAGCTCTTCTTTTCCACAGAGGTGGCTGTAGGGATAGAATGAAGATTAGGGGTGTAACAGACAGCCCTGGTGGGTCCCATTGCTGATTCACAAGGGGTCTGAGAGGGAGCTGTTCACTCTAACATGTGCTGAAGAAGTGGTGTATAGGGATTGTATCCATTTTAACATATAATGTCCCAGTCCAATGATTTCTAAGGTAGAGGGAATAAAGGACTAGGCAACACTGTTAAAAGCCTTCTCCACATCGGTAGAAAGAAGGATGCAGGGAGAAGCTCTCGACAGGGCAGAATGGATCATGTTGATCACATGGGTGGTCTTGGTCAGCATATCTCTAGAGCAGTGGTTCTTAATCTTCCTAATACCGCAACCCTTTAATACAGTTCCTCATGTTGTGCTGACCCCCAACCAGGGGCGGACTAGGCACTGCCTGAGGGCCCGGGGTCAATAGGGGGCCCCATGAGATGCCCCTGGTACCTTTCATTGACTTTTTCATAGGCTTTTTTGGGTGTGGACGAGGACACAGGGGCCCCATGATCCCTTATTGCCCAGGGGCCCCATGAGTTGTCAGTCTGCCCCTGCCCCCAACCATAAAATTATTTACCCAGTAATTTTAATTCATGAAGTGTCATTTTACCTCCAATACTGCTGCTTTGAACACAGTAGCTGCTTTGAACACAGTAGCTGCTCTTTACACATCGGAAATATGTGTTTTCCGATGGTCATAGGCGACCCCTGTGAAAGGGTCGTTCGACCCCCAAAGGGGTCGCGACCCACAGGTTGAGAACCACTGCTCTAGAGGGTATAAAATCCACTTGGCCATGATGAATGATGTTCAGAACAAGCTGAAGTTGGAAGCTGATTGGCTACCACGCACAGCTTTACCAAAGTTTTCACTCCCCAGTTTTAGTAAATCAACCCCAATAGGTTGCAAACACCTCACCACAGCTTCATATTCTCTTCCATGAAGGCCAAATTTGCATCACTGATTTCACAATGAGTCCCTATACAGCTTAGAGCTGAAACTAATGCAACATTAGCTTATAAATTGCATAAAGAACACAGCCTGAATGGATTCTTTATTTTCTGTAAGGTGGTAAATGTATCAAACAAATAAAATAATGCCCAAATAACAACGTTGCTGCATAACAGTGCCTCTTTTCAGGTTTCTTTTATAAGCCAAAGGCAGAGGGACATTAAATATTCAGTGGAAATAATTACTTTTAAAGCACAGTTTTGATATTAAAATTGCAAGTTTGTAGCAGAGAGCATAATAAGCTATTCCATTCACAGGGGCAATCATTTTTGATGCGTTGTTTATCCTGGTTTGGATGCATGTAGAAGGAAGATGATGTTTTTTTCTGCATATAATTGAACTACAGAAGGGAGTGTAATTAAACATACCCTTTAAATATAGTGGTTAATTTAATAGTCTAATTACAGCCATGGCAGTAGAAGTAATGCAGTGCGAGGTCGTGAATCTAGGTCGAAAAATGCTTTATACTATGTATCGGATGTGATGTAAGGCTTAATTAAAGAGATTCCAAGGCTTCATTACACATTTTTAAGATGTACCAAATACAAATAGGGAATGGGGCATTAGGGTTTGTTTTATTATTTATAGCTAATTTATGCATAATCGTCTTCTGGACTCTAGGGTCTAAATAGCCTGCAAGCAGTGAGAAATATTTAATAGAATTCTTGCTAATAGGAAGATCTTATAATATTCCATCTTTTTACCATAATGTGGCCTGTCAATCAAATCAAATAAGACAGGCAGTTTTTTAATATGTTTTCTGCTGGCAAATGCAATGCAAAATGTTTTCTAATTACATTTTCTGCATTTTATCTCAACTCATTAGGCTGGTTGGTTTACCTGCTGAAGGTTGTTGGGAATAGTGAACAGAAAGAGACAAATCACTGAATCATAGTCAGCTAAGACAGGGCCCATCTGTGTGTCTTCAGCTGGATCTAAGCAGACATCATTTATGTCACATCTTAGCCACAAGTCATGTAACAAAGAAGGTGAAGTAGTATTCAAAAAACCTTTTACATAATCAGATTTGTTTCGCTTTCAGCTAACTCAGATTAACCACTTCCAGTCCAGACACTTTTACCCCCTTCCTGTCCAGGGCAATTTTCAGCGTTCAGCGCTATCACACTTTGAATGACAATTGCGTGGTCATGCAACACTATACCCATATGAATTTTTTACCATTTTTTTTGAGACAGATAAAGCTTTATTTTGGTGGTTTTTATTCACCGCTGGGATTTTTATTTTTTTTGCTATGGAAATGAAAAAGTCAACAAATTTTGAAAAAAAGTGTTTTTCTTTCAAAATTTTGCAAATAAATAATCTTTCATCATAAATCTTGGCCAAAATGTATTCCGTTATCTTTTTAGTAAAAAAAAAAAATAAGCCAAATTAGTTTATAACCAAAAATTATAATTTTTAAACATTTCTTTTACATTTTTATTTTTTTTTTATATTATTATTTATGTTTTTTTTTTTTTACATACTGTCTCCCTTGCAGTACAGTGTCACTATGATGACACTGTACTATTTGTGGGGGGGGGGTGATGAAGATGTTTTTTTTTTGTTTTTTTTTACAGTGATTGCTTTTACACCCATATAGGATGTAAAAACAATAATTTCTCTTTCTCTCTGTCTGCATTCTTGCAGCCATTGAGAACTACTGAGTGACCTGTGATTAGTCACAGCTTGTCACATGGTACAAGGCTGTTGTGAATAGCCTTGTACCATGTGACCTCTGTGATCATTCACAGATTTCACATGTAGTAAGCAATGATGTCACAAGTGATATCTTGCTTACTGCTTTGCATGTGATCACTGATTGGCCAATCAGTGATCTCATGACCGGGACCTCGTACAGAGGTCCCGTCCGACGACCAGTGTTTCACTGTGTCCGGAGGACACAGCGGGCATCGGATCACGGTGCTGCGCGCTCCCAGGGAGCACACACAGCTAGAAATGGCGGGTGCCGTTTATGAACGGCAACCCACCCCTGGAGTGCCACCGTCCTGCCGTTTATAAACAGCAGGCGGACGGCAAGTGGTTAAAAAGGACTTGTTACCTTTGCAAAACTCACAACTACAGGAAATGTAACTATTTACCTGTAATGAGTGTATTATGTTCATCATTAACAATAACATTTAAAGGCAAAGGCATAAGTAGAGACAAACAAATGGCAACCACCCAACCTATAACTGGCCTTTGCAGCAAGGAGCACATGGAAGGGCGACACAAATCAAACAACAAAGAAAAATTTGCAGCGCACTTACCAGCCAGCCTGCAACAAACCAAATTTTCCTGTCTAACAGTTCACGTTAAAACCAGGGGTTTAGATTGCACACATTTGCAAATATATGTGTAAGCTGCAGAGGCCATGTCATGGCACCCCAGTGCATTGCATTCCTAATTCTATAAACTTTGAGAGTCTCTAAAGTTGGGGCACATCTATAATAATGGATAGATTGAGGGCAGGTATGCCTGGAGGGAGCCCAAACCTTCATAAAAGTGTAGGGATGCACTGGACACCTAGCTATAGCATAGTAAATGCAAAACTTTTTTTTTCCTTTTGAACAGAGTGGAGAGGGATTTGAACACCTATATTTTGCTGCCTGGATCAGCATTAGGGAGATTCAACCTATCTATTTGTCCTGTTTACCATTCTCATTAAAAGTAAAACAAGGAAAATTCACAGGTAGCTTTGTAATTTTATGAATGAATTAAAGGTTTCTTCTTGTTGGCTGAGGTAAAAAATGTGTTGTTATCCACCCACTTCTTCGCCTTAGCCAATCAGATTAAGCTTTGTATTAATTTATAAAATACAAGGCTTCCTTTGAATGGCTGAGCAGCCCTAAGTCCCCATAGAGGTGATGGAACACAGCACTGTAAGACTGGCAGCTCCTCGTCAAGGATGCAGGGAGCCGCTTGTAACTCGGCGATGCAGGTTCAAAATTCCCGCCCGGCGGGGAAGATGACAAATGCTGTGACAGATAGAAGCAGAGGAAAGGAGGCACCAGGTGAGGATCAGGTAAAAAACAAAAGTAGCTTTAATGCAGAAGACTTACATGTAAAAAACCTCCAATCGATATGGGGAGATGAAGAAAAGGCAGAGGAGCAGGATTGTGGTCACTCAGGTGGATGGATCAGCGCAAGCAGAGGGACCAAGCAGGGAGCAGGGGCGGACTGACAACTCATGGGGCCCCGGCAGGGGCGGACTCACCATTTGGAAACTCGGGCACTGCCCGAGGGTCTGAGATCAGTAGGGGGCACCATGAGATGCCCCTGGTACCTTTTTCATAGGCTTTTTTGAGTTTAGGCAAGGACACAGGGGCCCCATGATCCCCTATTGCCGGGGGCCCCATGAGTTGTCAGTCCGCCTCTGGGCCCCGGGCAATAGGGGATCATGGGGCCCCTGTGTGCTTGCCCAAACTCAAAAAAGCCTATGAAAAAGGTACCAGGGGCATCTCATGGGGCCCCCTACTGACCATGGGCCCTCGGGCAGTGCCCGAGTTTCCAAATGGTCAGTCCGCTCCTGGCACGGAGCCACTCGTTGGCTCAGCTGTGATAGTTCAAAAATCCCGCCAAGTGGCGGAGGGGATGACAGGTACCGTGATAGGTGCCATGAATGGCGTGGGTGGGGCTGCAACGCGTTTCAGAAGCTCTGCCTCCTTTACTAAGCAAGCCTGGCCATGAACAGAGAGGGTATATAAGAGCTGTCAGATTGCCAATAGCCAATCAGGGAAGGAAGGGGGGAAAGGGGAGAAGGGAGAAAGTGCAGGGGGGACTGCAGGGATATCGTGAACTGAAAAAGGATGGAGTCACGATCGAGTGCAAAGCATGGAGGCAGAACAAAAGTCCCTAATTTCCTGCTAATTGAAATAAATGGAGAAGATGGTGAGTGAAGTGAAAAATAGAGGACCGTGGTGCTGGATGCGGAAAAAGGTGCGAGGGGAGGCAGGACCAAAGATGTAGAATGGAAGAATTTAAAAAAATAATGAAATAAATGAAGAAAATAAATTAAAAGGAAAAAATGAATAAAAAATGAACAGGAAAAATATTCATGTTTTTCTTTTTAATTTATTTTCTTCATTTATGAATTAGCTTTCATCTTTCAGCCTCACGGTAATTTCATCAAAGAACTAGAAGGATGTAAGATATTACATTTTTGTTCTCAGGTTTATACTCTATGGGGTCAATCCACTAAAGGTTATCTCATGAGTAAAGTGTCACATGACCATATATCGCATGCTATACTGAAAATGTCAATTCACTATTGCTAGTATACGGTATTTACCGAAAATAGCAAAAGTTCTCTGTTAATACCGCATAAAAAGACCCTAAAGCCAATTCACAAAAGGAAATAAATAATTAAATGCATGCAGTAATTAAGTAGTGGCATAGACACGCGGTATGTATGGCATGTGTGGTATCTGTCAGTACTGTCATGGATTGTTAAGGAATGTTGGCCATGGAGTCCCTAACCCCTTGCCTACAGGACACTTATACCCCCTTCCCGCCCAGGCCAGTTTTCAGCTTTCAGCGCTGTCGCACTTTGAATGACAATTGCGCGATCATGCAACACTGTACCCATATGACATTTTTATCATTTTTTTGAGACAGATAGAGCTTTCTTTTGGTGGCATTTAATCACCTCTGGGTTTTTTATTTTTTCTAAACAAACCAAAAACAACTGAAAATTTTGAAAAAAAAAAGTTTTTGTTATACAATTTTGTAAATACCGTATATTTCGCTCCATAAGACGCACCTGACCATAAGACGCACCTAGGTTTTAGAGGCAGAAAACAGGAAAAAAAAATTCTGAACTAATGGACTGCAGACAAAGCACAGGGATGACCAGAGACTGCGGACAGCACAGGGATGACCAGAGACTGCGGACAGCACAGGGATGACCAGAGACTGCGGACAGCACAGGGATGACCAGAGACTGCGGACAGTACAGGGATGACCAGAGACTGCGGACAGTACAGGGATGACCAGAGACTGCGGACAGCACAGGGATGACCAGAGACTGCGGACAGTACAGATGACTGCTGACCTTTGGGGAGGTGGGGAGCGGGTATCTGAATTTGACAGGTACCCGCTCTTACTTCCGCAGAGTTTTGTTTGATCTTACCTGTTCCTCGATCCAGCCGCGCGCTGTCTTCCCGGCTTTTGTAATGGCGCTCGGCATGACAGCCGGGTGCCCAGTGCGCATGAGCGAGAAGCACTTGCGCTTTGTGATTGGTCCGGCGGCTTCTGGGATCTGTCATGTGTCCCAGGTACCACCTTACCATTCACAAAAAGCACCACTTCTTGCGCATGTGCACTTGGGACCCGGCTGTCATGCCCACACTACAGAAGCCGGGAAGACATCGCGCTGCTGGATAGAGGAACAGGTAAGAACAAAGAAGTAAGAGCGGGTACCTGTCCAATTCAGGTACCCGCTCCCCACCTCCCCAAAGGTCAGCAGTCCTCTCCATAAGGTCCCGCTGCAGAGTTGAGCGGCCGGCCCGGTATTCTGCACGGCGGCGGTGGAAATACCGGACCGGCCACTCTATATTCGCTCCATAAGATGCACTGACATTTCCCCCCTTTTTTTGGGGGAAAAAAGTGCGTCTTATGGAGCGAAAAATACGGTAAGTGATTTTTCTCCTTCATGATGTGCGCAATGAGGCTGCAGTGATGAACACTGATAGGTGGCATTGATGGCACTGATGAGGAGGCACTAGTAGGTGGCACTGATGGGCATTGACAGGCATCACTGATGGGCACTGAGAGGCAGCACTAACTGGCACTGATAGGTGGCACTGACTGGCACTGTTAAATGGCACTGACTGGCACTGTTAGGTGGCACTGATGGGCATTGGTAGGTAGCATTGATGCACACTGATATGCATCACTGACTGGCACTGATAGGCGGCACTGACTGGCAGCACTGATAGGTGGCACTGACTGGCATTAATAGGTGGCACTGACTGGCACTGATAGGTGACACTGAAAGGCAGCTCAGATGGGCACTGATGTGGCATTGATGTGCACTGGTAGGCACTGATATGTGGCATTGATGAGGCACTGATGGGCACTGGCAGGTGGCATTGATGGGCACTGACAGGTGGCACTTCTGGGGCCACACTGATAATCAGTGCACATGTCCCTTCTGAGGAATTCCGATTACCGGCTCTCCTCTCCTCTCGAGCTGTCAGCGTGACAGCTTGTGAGGAGAGAAATGCTGATGACCGGCATTTCCCTATTTACATGAGATCAGCTGTGATTGGACACAGCTGATCACATGACCGAGTCGTCATCTTCAGCTCTTTCCATCGATCGGTGATCCGCTGTGTCCAAGGGACACAGCGCACCACCGATCGCCGCGATGCACACCCCCGGAGCCGTGGTTAGAGTGGGACAATGTCATATGAGGCGGTTAAAGCGGAGTTCCACTTGACCTATGAAAAAAAAAAGTCAGCAACTACAAAAACTATTTTTTTTTTTACATTCAGTTGTCAGTGGGGAACCCCAGTGATAGCTGAAACATTATTAACTCATACTGTATTTTAGTACAGCCCTTTGGGTCTGGTATGGGTTTTGAGGGGAACCCCCACTCCAAAATGTTTAAAAAAATGGCGTGGGTTCCCCCCCCAAATCCATGCCAGACCCTTATCCGAGCATGTTAATTCATATGTGGAGGGAGGTGGGTTCTGGGGACCCACTTGCCGTTTTTTAATTATTTTTTAATTTCCAACAATCTTTTTTTTACATTCAGCTGTCAGTGGGGAACCCCACTGATAGCTGAAACATTATTAACTCATACTGTATTTTAGTAGTGTTTTTTTAGTGAAAGCAAAAGTTTTTTTTTTTTAAATGCTGTGTGGTATCTTACCACATAAATACCGTTTAGGGAATTGCGCCCTATATGCCTTAACTGTGTTGCTGTTTGCAACACAACATTTAAAAATGTCCCTCCATCATTTCAGGCAACCTGTCTAATTTGCATCCAGTATGACTGCTAATGAGGATTCTGGTCAATTACAGAAAACTTACCTCCACAGGGTTCATCTTTATGGAAAGGAGATTATATATATATATATATGTACACATACACACGGACAATGGGGTCTATACTGTTGTTTTCTTGTAAAACTACATCAACATAACATTTAAAAATGTAAACATGATAGCTAGTCAAATCATATTTTTTGGATAAATCAATAGTTTTGTCCTAGATCATAAAACACATTCCTTTACTATATGATGTTGTACAAAAATAATGTGCTAGAGGGCTTTTGTGACTGACACTAAAGATTTTGTAGCTCTGCAATCCTTGTTATGATGTGCCTTGCAGGTTTCAGTTCTGATGCTTTAGACATTGATCTTACCAATCTAGCTTTCTCAAGACATTTTACATTGTGCATAGATGCTGCCATTTTTTTTTTCTTATTTAACAAATGAAAGATTTACCATTGAACTGAACACAGGAAAAAGTATTCCACCATTCGATATCCAACATCTAACGTCCCCTTAGTGTATTGTGACCACCTACAGAAGTACAATTTCAAATGAACTTTATCATGTCTCGGTTCACACCATTGCAGGCTATGTAGTCCGTATTTGCTTGAGCATTTGAATGGGCTGCTGTGCCCACTTCTCTGCACAATAAAGTTGCTTGCGGTCTTTTTGACCATGCGGTTTCCCTGCAGTTGCCACATCCGCAATCGTGCTGTTGACCTGATATTCGCAGGGGGCAATTTAGAATGAATGCAAGAGCAGCAGGATTTGTTTGCCGAGGTGGGAACAGGTGAGATGGCTACACCTACAACCAGCCCACAATTCTGAAATGCAACATATTGCAGCTTACCGATCCCCTTCAAGCTTTTTTTTTCTTTACTTAACCTCCCTGGCGGTATTCCTGAGTGTAGCTCGGGGTAAAGTTTCAGTACCAAAAGCAGTAACCCCGAGCTACACTCGGGCTTATCATGCGGCGTTGCTCCACAATCCCTCGATCACATACCTTGTCCTGCGCTCCCGTGATGTCCCTCCTGTAGTGTCCCCGGCAATGTTCTCCGGCGGATGCCGGCATCTGTCATCTGGGTTCCGTCCCCTGCGAGCATCGTGCCGTACGGGGGATGGAACGGCGGGAAATTTGAAAATGGCAAAAAGTGACATTCACTAAATTCACTAAAATCACATAGTAAAACATTCCTGTATCAAACCATTTCACATACATTTTGTCCCGAGTGCTTTGTCCGGCGCCCTGCCTGCATTTCGACTGTTCTTTCTGCCTGGAAACTTAGAAACGTCCATGGCGTCCAAAAAACGTCCCTTTAGGTCAAAAGCGGTTTTAGACCGGCTAGAGAACAGCGATAGTAAATCAGAACTACTTGCAGAATTGAGTGATAATGATTCGTGGGGGAAATTCGTCGTCAGACACTGAAAACGATTTTGCAACTTTGCTCAGCGATGTGCGAACTTGGCGCTATATTTCACATTTCAGTGTTTTTGGTTTGATTATATTATTGAATTACATTTATTATTATTTTTTATGATTATTTATTAAATTATAATTTATGATTTTGTGTTTCAAGTTTTATCATACCCGGGATGTTTACTAGACTCTTGTTCAGACAGATTTTGGTGAGTTATTCCTAAAAATTACAGGCCTACAATAACTAAAAAAAAATATTTCCATGCAAAAAAATTTACCACTTTGAGCACAGAAATATGGACATAATCAGACCGCTAGGGAGGTTAACTGCAGATCCTGCCAGTAACACACTTAGGCTGAGTTCACACTAGCTTAGTAAGCAGGATTTTGCAGGTGTTTGAGGGGTATTTTTAACACATGGCAGCACACAGTGCTGTTCACACTGAAGCATTAGCGTTGAGGCAAAATTGACGCCTCATGTCCAGTCAGGAGGAGTTGAAGCCTTTCAACGCCTCCCATTCAAGTCTCTTAGATTGTAAGCTCCAAGGAGCAGGGCCCTCCTAACCCTCTTGAATTGAACTGTATTGTTGCTGTATTGTCTCCCGTTATATTGTAAAGCGCTGAGCAAACTGTTGGCGCTATATAAATCCTGTATAATAAATAATAATAATGGTGACGCTCCTGAAATGCCTGGCAGGCGTTTCCAGGGCATTTGCGAGGCGTTTATATCATTAACATCATTATAGGCATTTGTGGTGCGATTTTAACGCTTGGAAAATGCCTATGAAATGCCTAAGAAATGCGCATAGGGCATTTGGGGAGCTTTGGGGAGCATTACAAATGCTCCCCAAATGCCTGTCTAACACTTGTCAAATGCTATAGGGGCATTTGGGAAGAAGTCAAGTGTGAACAAGCACTTACTGTCCTAGGGTGACATCGCTCTTGTGCCATGTCTTATTCTATGAAGAGATGTGTTGGATTGGGGGTCGGGGACAGGAAGAATGCACCTTGAATTGGTGTCAGTCAGGTAAATAACCCCCCACACACACTGGTGGTCAGTAGAAGGAAATAGCCCCTTACAATGCAGCCAGTGGGAGGAAAATAAAATCTACATTGGTGGGTAGTGGGAGGAAAACAGCCCCTTTATATTGATCCTCTTACATTGGTGGTCAATTGAGAGACTATCCCAATACATTTCAGTGGAAGGGAAAATGCTTGGTGGTCAATGGGAGGCAAAGAGATCCCATAAATTGGGGGTCAGGGTGGTGAAATTTTCCCACCTTGGTGGTCAATGTGAGCTGAACTAAAGGAGTCACTAGTGTCTGTGGTTGCTAATCTACAGCAAAGGAAATTCTGCTTTGTGACAACAGTGGAGAAAAATGCAGACGCTGTTGACTGGGAGATCGATACAAATGGGATGATGTGCACACATAGTCATGTAGTAAGATAAGATGAAAAAAAAGCACATTTATTTAAAATAACTATTAGCATTTCCAATTAATAGTTTTGATGGAATAATCTATACAATATCTCCAGTTACCATGTTTAACCATGTTCTACTTTTTATACTTCATATTTGGTACTTTACATAGTTAGGAAATATTTATTACCTAATATATATATATATATATAAATAATATTTATTTATTTATTACAGGTACTTATATAGCTCCCTCAGGTTCACCTGCTCTTGATCTATCCATTAAATGCATGTGCCTCTACTATGGTGCTCTCAAAATTTGTAGAGTTAGGACCACAGAACATCGGGGTTCTGCGGCCAGACTCATCCACCTTACCAACTGCTCCGTATCTGCCACCCCCCTCTGCCAATCCCTCCACTGGCTTCCGATTGCCCAACGCATAAAATTAAAAATATTAACATTGACGTACAAAGCTGTTCATAACACTGCCCCAAACTACATCACAGACCTGATATCCATCTACCACCCAAAACGCACACTCCGCTCCTCACAAGACCTCCTACTCTCCAGTTCCCTGGTCTCCTCCTCCCATGCCCATCTTCAGGACTTCTCCAGGGCTTCCCACATCCTCTGGAACTCCCTACCCCAATCCATCAGACTGTCACCTTCCCTCCTCACCTTTAGGCGCACCCTGAAAACCCATCTCTTCCGAGAAGCCTACCCCACCCTCACCTAACTGCTGATCTCCTCCGCTCTTCCCACCACTCCATCCCCCACAGCTATTGCCTCCCGTACCACTCTCCCCTCCCTCCTAGATTGTAAGCTCCAAGGAGCAGGGCCCTCGAACCCCTCGTGTATTGTATTGTTACTGTACTGTCTCGTGTATTGTCTCCCATTATAATGTACAGCGCTGAGCAAACCGTTGGCACTATATAAATACTGTATAATAATAATAATAATAATCAGGGTGCCGTGACGTGGCTCTGTAGCTTATGCATGTGTTTGCAAATGTGTGCTAACTAAACACCTGTTTTTAATGCATACTGTTAGACAGGTTAATTCGGTTGTTGGCAAGTTGACTTGGAACTTTCTTTTCTCCTGTTATTTTTTTACATGCTTGACCCGTTCATGTGTCCTTGCTGCACAAGCCATTTATAGACCGGGGCAGTGGCCATTTTTTGCACTTATATAGCGCTGTCAATTTACGCAGCGCTTTACATATATTGTACAATCACATCAGTCCCTAACCCTCAAGGAGCGTACAATCTAAGATATATATATATAAATTAATAAATAAAATTACCTACAAGATAATAATATAAACATACAAACCATTAAAGTTATATTAAAGATTAAACTCATAATTTTTTTAAAACTTAAAATAAAAAAGATGTTACATTTTCCTGTTCTGTCAATGGTATAGCACAGAGGCCCCTTTCCTATTCTTTGGTGATTCTCCACCTGCACTGTCTGCTGTGTCTTCTTCCAATGCCCCACAGGAAGCTGTGTCCTCTGGGGGCACTTGTGCTGGTACGCGCCGGAGCCTGGCTGTGCGTGTCAATAGAAGCACACAGGGTGGCTCAGCCACGCCCCCAGCTCCCTCCTCACAGGATTTGACTGAGAGCAGTGAGATCTGATGCTCTCAGTGAAGCTTGTAAATCTAGGAAGAGAAGGGAGCAGGACTGGCAGTAGGAACAGCACTGGATCGTGAGCGGTGTCAGGTAAGTGTTGGTGGTGGTGGGGGGGAGGGCAGAAATAGTAGTGTGACATTTTTATCTTAATGCAGAAAATGCATTACGGTAAAAAAGAAATTTGTTTTATAACCACATTAACATGTTTCAAATCTTGTTGTTAATGCATCACACCTGATGAAGTAGTCAGAGAAGCCATGAAACACATTAAAGGTGTTTTATTTCAGTAAAATAGAGTTTTACCTTTTGATAAAGACAATGGGGGTTATTTACTAAAACTGGAGAGTGCAAAATCTGGTGCAACTCTGCACAGAAATTCCAGGTTTTATTGCCAAAGCTTAACTGAACAAGTTGACGTTAGAAGCTGATTGGCTACAATGCACAACTGCACCAGATTCTGAGTGCACCAGTTTTAGTAAATCTACCCGATTACATTATCTCATTGTCTATTTATCCCTCAGCAAGCATCAGTAAGAGTGTCTCAGCAGACAAATTTGTAAAATTTGTTCAACTACAAGGAGAGTTCAAGTCAAACTGGGACTTTAAATTTTACAGATTAGTGATGGGCTTGATGTTCGAGTTGACCGTAAATTTGACTCAAACATTGGCCGTTCATGTGTTCAGTGAACACACAAATGGTAAGGGAGTTAGGTGGACTGTTCACCCTCCAGTCCCCACAATGCACTGTGCTCTGACAGTGAATTGTGATTGGCCAAAGCAATGCACCTGAACCCAGGTCAGGTGCAATGCTTTGGCTAATTGTAGCACAATTGGGCGGAGCTAGCGGTGACATCACTGACAAATGTCAGATAGCTGCGAGTGCTTGGCGGATGTCTTTTTTTTTTCAATTTCAAGAAGTCGGCATCATTGTGACAATGCAGGACACCATGATTGATGATGGATTACATTGATGGAACCATTTTTTGGGGCTTTTTTTAATTTAATAAATGACTTGTCAAACACTGTTGTGTTTTTATCAACATTTTACACTTTTTTGGTGAATGGGTAGGGGTACTATGTACCTCATACTCATTCACAAGGGGGGAGACCGGGATCTGGGGGCTTTGTTAGAGGGGACTTCCAGATTCTGATATGTCACCCCCCTGAAGACCCCCACAACCACAGCCCAGGGTTGTGGGGAAGAGGCCCTTGTCCCCATCAACATGGGAACAAGGTGCTTTGAGGTGGAGCCCCCCTACCCCAAAGCATTCTCCCCATGTTGAGGGCATGTGGCCTGGTACAGTTCAGGAGGGGGGGTGCTCGTTCATCCCCTGATCAAGGGTATGGTAGGAATTTAGGGGGGACCCATGCTTTTTTACCCCATTTTTGGGGGATGGTATTCCCCTTAAACGTCCTGCTAGGCCTAAAGGACCTGGTACGGCTATTAGGGGAAACGAAGCACTTAAAATAAAAAATATGGTGGGGTCCCTCTTAACCTTACTACTGTACCTGACCTTAAGGGTCTGGTATAGATGGAGAGGGGGGGATTCCATGCTGTTTTTTTAATAATAAAAATATAATTAAAAAAAAAAAGTCAGTCCTGGTGCAGCAGGTTCTATACATTTTACAGATGTGCAACTTTTCAGATAGTTTATTTCAAATGATTTTTATTGAAAGATTTTACACAATACAAAACAAAGATCAGTACGGTTCACCATAGAATATATACATACTTAAATGAGGGAGTAAGAGATAAGAGATACAACCCCACCAATTGGTCAGGGGTATATAAACAATTAGCCAGTGTATCAACGTGTCATTTGTTCAGTGTGAGCCGTTAGGTAGAGGAGAAACGTTTTATAAGTTGGAACAGGGTAGGGAGGGGGGAGGCAGAGGTTGGGGGGGAGGGGGGGGAAAGCACCAGTCTAGGACATAGGGTCGTAATGTTATTCGTTTGTGATTATGTTATCATTTTATAGAGCAATTGGGGTTGTGTAGTCATAAGGACCATTGTTTGCAAAATTTATGGTGAGAGGCGTCATTAGTAAAGGCTGATCTTCTTTCCATATCGCACTGAAAGTTCAAATCCGTTATAAGGGTAGAGAGAGAAGGGGTTTTGGAAGAATTCCAGAGTCTAGTGACATTGAGTTTGGCGGCTGCTAATATATGGATGATGATAGTATGGGATGCGATGCTAAAATTTTCGATTCCTATGTGTAGGAGAGCGAGGGCTGGGTCTGGAGCCACTTGGGCCCCAGCAATGGTAGAGATCAGTTGAAACACACTGTTCCAGAACGATCTTAGGGATTTGCAGGACCAAAGAATATGAAGGGTTGAATTTCTCCAGCAAGCGGGTGAATGTTAGGGATAAAATAATGCGAGTTTGAGAGGTGTGAGATACCATTGGTGCAAAATTTTTATGTAAGATTCCCAGTGGGAGCTACATCTGGACGCTCTGTGTGTGATAGTAAAAGTTTTTTCCCATGTGTGGGGTTGTATTGGGCGGGAGAGGATTTTTTCCCAGTTGGATAAAGAAGTGGTTTGAAGGGGAAACAATGTACTGGTTATGAGCTTGTAAAAGGTCGATATTCCTTTCTTAGGGTATTGTGGTTTGGTGAGGAAGAGATATGTAGTTGTAGGTATTTTCAAGAGAAGAGGGATATTCGTCCTTTTTAGGGAGTGAGCTATTCTTAAATAAGTAAACATTTCTTTGTTAGGAAGGTGAAATTTCTGTTGAATAGTTAGAAAGGAATCTAGTTTGTGGTTTGTATAAAGGTCTTGTATATGAGATATGTTTTGCTTTTCCCATTGTAGAAGGTTCAAAGAGGGAGTGATATAATGAAGTATTGTGATTGGGGTGAGGATTGCCTTTGATTCTGAGGAGGTCTTTGATAAAAGGTTGTACCAGGCTTGTATGGAAGCTTGGACGCAAGGATGTTTGTGTATAATTTTGGGTTGGGAGGATTGTGGTAAGAACAGGATATCACGTGGTGATGTCGAAAGGTGTGGAAGTGTTTCCATAGTAGTCCACGCTTTTTCGTTAGTTGGATGCCACCAAAAATAGAGTTGATCTAGAAGTACTGCGCTATAGTATGATTTTAAATGTGGGAGACCTGCTCCTCCTCTAGAGATTGGGCGTATAAGTAAGTTCGTTGTACACCTGGGTTTCTTCGAGTTCCAGAGGAATTTGGAAATAGCTGATTGTATCTTGGAGAAGAAAATATTGGGAATGGGTATAGGGAGTGTGCGGAAGGTATAAAGAATTTTAGGTAGTATGCACATTTTTAGAGTGGCCACTCTCCCTAGCTTCGATAATGTGGATGTACGTAGGGTTTTAAGTTCTTGTGGGATAGAATCAAGTAGTCGTTTATGATTTAAGGCATAGAGCTGATCTGTTGACGTGGTAAGTTTAATGCCTAGATAAGGGATGCTTTGGTGTTCCCAAGAGAAGGGAAAGCGGTGCTTAAGTATTTTCTGAAGCTTAGTAGATATGTTGAGGTTTAAGATAGATGATTTGGGCGCGTTAAGTTTGTAGTATGATACTTCTGAGTATTTTAGGAGATGAGATTGGATCGTTTGGAGTGATTTGTATGGGTTTGTAACCATTAATATTATGTCATCAGCAAATAAGCTTATTTTGTGTTCTTTTTTGAGATGGGTGATCCCTGTGAACTTCGCGTCCTCTCTAAGTTTAGAAGCTAAAGGTTCAATAAGAAGGGTGAAAATTATGCGTGATAGGGGACAGCCTTGTCTGGTTCCATTGGAGATATGAAAGGTCTGTGAAAGCGTGCCATTGGTTAGTACTCTCGCTGATGGGTTTGAGTAGAGGGCAAGGATTGCCGATAGTATCCAATCCGAGATTCCAAACTTTTGGAGTGTAGGTGTCATAAAGTGCCATTGTATTCGGTCAAATGCTTTTTCAGCATCAAGGGATAGAAGTAAAGCGGGTTGTTTGTTTTTTTCTAGTGTGTGGATAAGGGAGATGAGTCTTCTTGTTGCGTCGGGTGCTTGGCGACCTGGGACAAATCCTACCTGGTCTGGGTGGATTAGCGTCGGCAGGTAGGGAAGCAGTCTTCGGGCAACCAATTTGGCGTAGAGCTTTATATCTGTATTCAGCAGTGAGATCGGTCTATAATTTTGAACTAGTTGGGGGTCCTTGCCGGGTTTGGGGATAGTGGTGATTATGGATTGGAGCATTTCACTGGGAAATGTACCTGCGGATGCAGCATGGTTAAAAAGAGTAGCTAGGTATGGCGTAAGGTGAGGAGCAAGTGCTTTGTAGTATTCGTTGGTAAAGCCATCATTCCCTGGGGACTTGTGTAAGGGTAGGGTTTTTATAGAATCTTCAATTTCCCTGGGAGAGAATGGAGTGGAGATGGAGGTAAGTTGTGATGGAGAGAGCTGGGGTAAATTAGTGGAGATTAAGAATTTTTGTATGGACTCTGTTGTTGGTTGATGTGTGTCTGGATCATCTCTGATGTTGTATAAGGTTTGGTAGTAGGTTGCGAAAGCATCGGCTATGTCTTTAGGATTTGTGAGTGAGGTACGGGTATTTGGGTGTAATATAGAGGGAATTTTAAATTTGAGGCGTTTTTGTTTAATTATTTTTGTCAGGAGAGAATTTGCTTTATTTCCTAGGGAGTAAAATTGTGATTTCGATTTTTGAAGATTAAGGTCATATTTGTATAGTAAGAGGGATCGGAGTTGATTTCTATCCGAGGTGAGGGATGTAGAAGTGGTGGTGTTGGGGTTTTGTTTGTTAAGTTGTTCGTTTAGTTTTATAGAAGCTAGGAGTTGGTCGATTTGTTTAGATCTCTGTTTGTTAATTCGAAAGTTGAGTTGTATGAGAATACCTCGCATATATGCTTTATAGGC
Organism: Staurois parvus; assembly: GCF_062004578.1. Classification (NCBI taxonomy): domain Eukaryota; kingdom Metazoa; phylum Chordata; class Amphibia; order Anura; family Ranidae; genus Staurois; species Staurois parvus. The sequence continues at coordinate 704,239 of NW_028318862.1, read as the reverse complement.
GGGCCAAAGTGTGGTTATAGAGATGTCAGGTGTGTTATTTAGATAAAAAAATAGGTTATGAGCATCTAATACATGTTTTAAATTTTCTGGATTCTTCAATATAGTAGAGTGCAGTCTCCATATGGGAGGAAGCGCTGAACGGTGAGAGTCGTCCAGGAGTATGTTGATTGGAGCGTGATCTGACCATGTGATGTTGCCAATGTTGGATGACGTTACATGTTGTAAAGTCCACTTATCTGTGATAAATCAATCAATCCTGGAGTAGGACATGTGGGCAGGGGAGTAATAGGAGTAGTCTTTTTCGGTGCTATGTTGACACCTCCAGATGTCATAAAGATCGTGGTCGAACAGGAAACGGTTGAAGTTTTGTTTTGAGGATCTGTTCTTAGAGGATGAGTCCAGGAGAGGGTTGCCAATAATATTAAAGTCTCCGCCGATGATGAGTCTGCCTTGTTTTTTGGAGGAAATGATGTTATAGAGTTTCCGATGAAACTGGGTCTGATTGTTGTTTGGACCATAAACATTCACTAGGGTGTAGAGAGTGTCATTAATTTTACAGATCAGAATATGGTAGCGACCTTGGGGGTCAGCTACTTCCGAAACATGACTGAATTGTACTGTGTCCTTAATTGCTGTAAGAACGCCATTATGCTTCTTGGGATTGGTGGCCATATACATGGTAGAAAATCGATGCAGTTGTAGTTTGGGGGTCTTGGATGTTGCGAAGTGAGTTTCTTGTATGAAAATTATGTCCGCAAGGGATGTCCGAATTTCCTTTTGAAGCATCGATCTTTTGAAAGGGGAGTTTAGACCACGTACGTTTAGAGATGTTATGTTAATCATAGTGTATATTTTCTGTTCGGTGTGTAAGGTGGTCGAGTTGGTATTTAAAGCGTTGAACGCGTTGATCTACGTTGATATAGTTTGAGTACATAGATTGTCATGGTCTGGGTCATGCAAAGTTGGCTTATGCGGGGATTCAGAAGCTGTATTCTTGATGCATTCGGTAGAGGTAGTGAAACCGGTGATATGTCTATTTGACTGATGGTGCATGAAGGGAAGGGTGCGGGTACGGTTAAAAAAGGCTTGCAAAAAATGCAAGAAACATGGGTAGCATGGTATGCTACTTCAACTTCAAAACTGGGGGGTGAAAACAAGCATTGACCATCCATAGGGTCATGCCAAACAGTATTCTGTAACCAAATAATTCTCTTTAATCGGGCCGATCGCCAGATCTTGATATAATGGGACGTCGTAGAGATGAGTGACGGAAGTATGTAGTTTGAGGATGGATGAGGTACTAATGTTATGTTCAGCCTGCTTCCATTTGATGAGCTTCGCAGGAAGAAGATTGCTGGGGGTCTGTGGGTATTATGTTCCACGTTTTCAATAATTCAATGCCCGCTTCTAGGTTTCTAATAGTGTAGGTTCTTCCCTGGTTTTCCTACCGTTATTTTTGTGGGGAATCCCCATTGGTATGCGATACTGTGATTCCGCAGGGCTTTGGTGATAGTAACCAGTCTTTTACGGTTAAGGAGTGTAGTTTCCGAAAGGTCTGCGTATAACTTGATATTTGAGTAAGATGGTGATAGTGGTGGAGGGTTTCTGGCTGCTGGCATTATTTTCTCCTTTATATGGTAAAAGTGGATCCGCGCCAGAACATCCCTAGGGATTGATGCTGACAGGAAAGACGGCTTGGGTATTCTATGAGCGCGGTCAATTGCGATCTCTATATCTGAGAGAGACGGTATAAGAGTTTTCATGTATTGTTGTATAAAGGGTAGTAGTGCCTCGTTGGTGATGTGTTCAGGAATACCTCTAAATTTGATGTTGTTGCGTCTTGAGCGGTCCTCCAGGTCCGCCAGCTTTAGGTTAATTTGTTTGATGTCTGAGGTATGGGTAGCGTGTGCATCAATTATGTCATTGTGGGCAGTAATGATTTCCCCCATCCGTGTCTCAATATGGCGCAGTCTGTGGTCATGGTTCTGAATCACGGTAGTGATTTGGGCTAGCGATGCTGTCAAATCGCTATGTAGCGTCTGCCTTAGTGAGAGGAGCATATTTTTCATGCAGATCTCCGAGATAGGTTGGTCAGACACCGGGAACGACTCAATTATTGGGAGATCATTGGGATGCTGAGGGGATGGATGGATGAGGGTTTGGCACATGGATATATTGTCAGTGTCCAGCCGTGGTCTGGACTTAGCTGGGCTGCCTGATGTGGGTGTCAGGGGAGGAGAAGACTCACCAGGGTCCCCTGGGTAGAGTGGATACTGCAGCCTGGGATCTGTGTGCTGTGCCCTGTCATCCTCTCCCTGCTTGTCAGCTCCGTTCCGACAGACGGCGCCATCTTGGATCCCTGCCTGGATTGCAGGGAAGAAAAGAGTCAGTTTCCCGGGCTGTCCCGGGGTTTTCCGTCGGCGTGGCATAGGTAGGGAGGGTTGTACACCTCTGCCCTAATGTGCTGTGGGGTTGTTGTCCCTCAGAGCCGGTGTGTGCCGCTTCGGGTCTGGCTTATGGACGGAGCGGTGTTACTCCACGTCCATACAGGAGCCGGCCGCGCATGCGCCCCTTTCAGATAGTTTAAAGGGACCCCCAGGCAGGATATTTGAAGGAGATTTATTTTTTTATTTTTTACTTTAACTAGTTGCCGACCGCAGATAGCCGAATGACGGCTGCACTGCGACCGGCCAGTTCTGGGTGGACGTCATATGACGTCCTCCCAGAACGCGCTCTCCTGCGCGCCCCAGGGGGTGCGCACCCGGCGATCTCCGTGATCGCTGTGTCCTACGGACACAGCTGATCACGTGATGTGGTAAAAGGCCAATCACAGCGGCCTTTTACCACGTGATCAGCGGTGTCCAATGACACGCTGATCACAGGGAAATGCAAGTGCCGGTTCTCGGCTGCACTTTCCTCATGCTGTCAGATCGTGAGGAAAGTACTGCCGAGAACCGGCAGTTGTCAGAGCAGGGATCGGCACCGATCATCGGTGCCCTGATGATCAGTGCCCTGATGATCGGTGCCCAGCAGTGCCACCCGCAAGTTCCGCCCACCTGTGCCAAGCAGTGCGCCCACTAGCTCCGCCCACCTGTGCCCAGCAGTGCACCCACCTTTGCCACTCTGCAGTGTCACACACCTGTGCCCAGAAGTGCCACCTACCTGTGCCCATCAGTGCCACCCACCTGTGCCCACCAGTGCCACCTACCTGTGCCCATCAGTGCCACCCACCTGTGCCCACCAGTGCCACCCACCTGTGCCCACCAGTGCCACCCACCTGTGCCGCCCACCAGTGCCACCCACCAGTGCAGCCCAGCAGTGCTGCCAGTCAGTGCCCAGCGGTTGTGCCAGTCAGTGCCGCCAGTCAGTGCCCAGCAGTGATGCCAGTCAGTGCCGTCTATCAGTACCCATCATCAGTGCCGCCTATCAGTGCTGCATATTAGTGCCGCCTATCCGTGACACCTCATTAGTGCTGTCTATTAGTGCCACCTATCCGTGCCACCTCATTAGTACTGCCTATCAGTGCCCTTTAGTGCTGCCTATCAGTGCCCATCAGTGCCGCCTATCAGTGCCCATCAGTGCCGCCTCATCAACGCACATCAGTGAAGGAGAAAAATTACCTGTTTGAAAAATTTTATAATAGAAACAAAGAAACTTTTTTTTTTTTTTCAAATTTTTTGCAATTTTTTTTATTTATAGCGCAAAAAGTAAAGTGCCCAGTGGCGATTAAATACCACCAAAAGAAAGCTCTATTTGTGAGAAAAAAATGATCAAAATTTCATATGGGTACAATGTTGCATGACCGCGCAATTGTCAATCAAAGTGCAGCAGCGCTGAAAGCTGAAAATTGGCCTGGTAAATAAGGGGGTATAAGTGCCTGGTAGGCAAGTGGTTAAGCAATGAAAAATGACTGCCCCTTTAAAAATATTACTTTTTGAATTTTTTTTTCCCTGAGTCCTGTCCCTCAAGGCAGTACCCAGGTCCCCATACCCCTTTTATAGTCAATAACTTGCATATAAGCCTTTAAAATGGGCACTTTTGATTTTACAAGTTCGAGTCCCATAGACTTGCAGTAAGTTTGAAGTTCACATTTGAACTTTCGCTAGGTTCGATTGTTCAACAGCGAACCGATCAGGGGAGGTGTTCAGTCCCTCACTATTACAGGTATAAAAAGGAATACTAGTGTGGCGGTACTACACACAGTAGTAAGTGGCAAGTGTGTCTTATTACTGATAGGCGGCGCACATGTCCAGTCAAGAGACCATTAATTAAAATGGCAGACAACAGTGTTCATCCGTGCATGGAACAGCTTGTGTTGATGAAGTCTCTTGTAAAAGAAGGCTTAAAACCTGCGGATATCTACAGAAGATCCCTGCCCATGCGGGATCTCCTGCATGGTAGGTGTTGGGGAAAGAACTGGCAAACTACCCTGTAAAATAATTGCTAAGAGAATTCATGGAAAAAGTCGCTTGCGAGTGACGGTCCATGCAATCGCCAAGGGTCGGATACCACTGAATGGATAGATAGATAGAGATCTACATAAGACTTCAAGCACAGTACAGTGATGGGACGCTCAGCCGCAGTAAAACACTTGAATGGTGTAAACATTTCAAAGATGGCCGTACGTCCATCAATGACGAACCTGGCCATGGTGATTCCCAGCCCACAGCAGTCATTCCTGTGAACATTCAGCCGTGGAACGCCTAATCCACAATAACTGACGTACAACCTGTTGTGACATTGCACAAGAGGCAAATCTTTTTGTGGAACGGTGAACACAGTCATTCAAAAAGTGAAGCCGGCTGTCCTAGGATGGTTCAGACATACTGACAAATCTTTCTATGCCAAAGCTTTCCAGGCATTAGTTAAATGCTGGGATAAGCGTATAAATGTAGCAGGGGAGTATGTCAAAAATAAATGCAATTTCCATACCTTGAAATTTGTTATTTTATTATATAAACTCAAACATCCAGGTTTGATTGACTCATACAACCCACTTAGTCGGCTATGCCTAGAGCACACACCACAATAATGACTGGCCTTTGGCTCTCCAACTTTTATACCATTCTGATCATGCCTTGTTAAAGCATGCATATAGTATGCTCATCTCTCACCTGTGTGTGCTGATGGTTGTATCCACAAGCTGCACTAATCAGTCTGCATTTCCAAATAAATCACTGTGGAGCAGGGGTGGACTGACAACTCATGGGGCCCCCGGGCAATAGGGATCATGGGACACCTGTGTCCTTGCCCAAAAAAGCCTATGAAAAAGGTACCAGGGGCATCTCATGGGGCCCCCTACTGACCCGAGTTTCCAAATGGTCAGTCCGCCCCTGCTGTGGAGGTTGCACAAGTTTTATCCTTCACCCCCCAAAACACTTTACTGTTATTGCAAACTTCATACTATAATACTCAAACTGCCTGACTCCAATACCAAAATTGGGCAGCCCTGTACATGCCATTGAAATAAAATCCTATAATGAGATTTAAATTATTCCAACTATTATACAACTTTTATATAAAAAAGGAACAGACAGCTTCAAATATATATAAAAAAAAAGAATAATAAAAATGTGATATTAATTATTTATCACAGACATGTGCTTCAAGGCCTTTAACATGCGGGTAGCCTAGATTTAAATCTGCACAGTGGCTAACTGATAAAGGATTAGTTCCAGAATTACAGCCTGGTCAGGAATACAGATACAGAGTGATAGGAACATTTTAATTGGATTTGCCTCTACAAATCTTGCAGTATTTAATAAGTGCAGAGAAAGCTCAGAAACCAGAATATGCAAATACACACAATACAGCCTGTGTCATTGAACATTTCCCTGCAGTTAATTCCATTTTTTATTAATTTATGTTTTCTGTTCAGATTTTAAAAGTTGGAAGGGAAACTCTTTTTTATATTTCCTGACATATATTCTGGGAATCCCCTTTATTCACCAGTTTTAATACTGCAGGTAGGTTACCTATTTTTTTTTTTTCAAATGTATCTTCCCTACTGCCACACTTGGTACTGAGGGAGTAATAAAGACCTCCATAAAGGAGCACTTGTGCCCAAACAGTCCCCTTATGAAAATCCCCTTAACAAAATCTCAGTTTCTGAGACTCCTTTCACATGACTCTTTGCGATGAGTCCCTTAGATGAAAAAAGTTCTTATATGAAGTACAGTTGCAAGAAAAAGTATGTGAACCCCTTGGGATTACGTGGAGTTTTGCATGAATTGGGCATAAAATGTGCTCTGAACGTCATCTAAGTCACAACAATAGAAGAACACAGTCTGCTGAACATAATACTACACAAACATTAGCTGTTGCCATGGTTTAATTGCACATAACATGTAAACATTCACAGTGCAGGGAGGAAAAAGTATGTGAACCTTTGGACTTAATAACTGGTTGACCCTCCTTTGGCAGCAATAACCTCAACCAAACGTTTCCTGTAGTTGCAGATCAGACCTGCACAACGATCTGGAGTAATTTTGGACCACTCCTCTTTACAAAACTGTTTCAGTGTAGCAATATTCTTGGGATGTCTGGTGTGAATCGCTCTCTTAAGGTCATGCCACAGCATTTCAATCGGGTTGAGGTCAGGACTCTGACTGGGCCACTCCAGAAGGCGTATTCTGTGCTGTTGCAGCCATTGTTTTGTTGAATTACTTGTATGCTTTGGGTCATTGTCCTGTTGCATCACCCATCCTCTGCGGAGCTTCAGTTGGCGGACAGATGGTTGTACGTTTTCCTGCAAAATGTCTTGATAAACTCTGGAATTCATTTTCCCATCAATGACAACAATCCGTCCAGGCCCTGAGGCAGCAAAGCAGCCCCAAACCATGATGCTCCCTCCGCCATGTTTTACAGTGGAGATGAGGTTTTGATGTTGGTGTGCTGTGCCTTTTTTTCTCCACACATAGTGTTGTGTGTTCTTCCCAAACAACTCAATCTTGGTTTCATCTGTCCACAGTATATTTTGCCAGTAGTGCTGTGGAACATCCAGGTGCTCTTTTGCAAACTTCAAACGTGCTGCAATATTCTTTTTGGACAGCAATGGCTTCCTCCGTGGTGTCCTCCCATGTACTCCATTCTTGTTTCATGTTTTCCTTATTGTAGATGTGTCAACAAAAATGTTAGCATGTGCCAGAGATTTCTGTAGGTCTTTAGCTGACACTCTGGGATTCTTCTTTACCTCATGCAGCATTCTGTGCTGTGCTCTTGCAGTCATTTTTACAGGACGACCACGCCTAGGGAGAGTAGCAACAGTGCTAAACTTTCTCCATTTGTAGACAGTCTGTCTTACCGTGGACACATGAACATCAAGGCTTTTGGAGATACTTTTGTAACCCTTTCCAGCTTCATGCAAGTCAACAATTCTTGATCGTAGGTCTTCTGAGAGCTCTTTTCTGCGAGGCATGGTTCACATCAGACAGTGCTTCTTGAAACCAGTAAACCCAAAACAGGTGTGTGTTTTTTAAGGGCAGGACAGCTGTCAGCAACACATCCAATATCATCACACTGATTGGAGTCAAGGTTGGCTCACTCCTGGCTCCAATTAGGTCTGGGAGAAGTCATTAAGCTAGGGCCTCACATACTTTTTCCTCCCTGCACTGTGAATGTTTACATGTTATATGCAATTAAACCATGGCAACATCTAATGTTTGTGTAGTATTATGTTCAGCAGACTGTGTTCTTCTATTGTTGTGGCTTAGATGACGTTCAGAGCACATTTTATGCCCAATTCATGCAAAACTCCATGTAATCCCAAGGGGTTCACATACTTTTTCTTGCAACTGTATATCTGTATGGATTCCTTTCATCCTCTTTCACTGGAAACTTTGTTGGGCAAAAACAGATACAATCTGACTGCTTGCTTTCTTAGAGTGGTAATTCTCTACTTTAGCCATGAGGTGGTATTGTGCAGACAAGTATATGATCAGAAGCCCCAGTAAGAAAAAATACATTCCAGAGATCTGGAGAGGTTACATTTTACATAAATGCCTAGCAGCACTAGCGTCGCGAGTTCAAATCACAACCATGGCACTACTTGCTTGAAGTTTACATGTTCTCCTTGTGCCTGCGTGGGTTTACTCTGGGTACTCTGGTTTCCTCCTACACTCTAAAGACATTCTGATAGGTTAATTGGCTCCTGTCTAAATTATCCCTAGTATGACAATGTGATTAGGGCTCTTAGTTTGTAAGCTCCATGGGGGCAGGAACTGATGTGAATGTAAAATATACACTTTATTGCCAAAAGAATTGAGACACCCCACCAAATCATTGGATTCAGGTGTTTCAATCCCCTCCATGGCCACGGGTGTATAAAATCAAGCACCTAAGCATGCAGACTGCTTCTACAAACATTTGTGAAAGAATGGGTCACTCTCAGGAGCTCAGTGAACTCAAGTGTGGTCCCGTGATAGGTTGCAAACCTGTGCAATAAATCCATTTGTGAAATTTCCTGGCTACTAAATATTGCATGGTGAACTATTAGTGGTATTATAACAAAGTGGAAGCAACTGGGAACAACAGCAACTCAGCCACCAAGTGGTAGGCCACGGAACATGATTGAGCGGGTTCAGCACATGCTGAAGAGCGCACTGTGCAGAAGTCACCAACTGTATGCAGTAAATAGCTAGAGACCTCCAAACTTGGTGTGGCCTTCAGATTAGCACAACAGTGCATGAAGAGCTTCATGGAATGGGTTTCCATGGCCGAACAGCTGCATCCAAGCCTTACATCACCAAGTGCAGTGCAAAGCGTTGGATGCAATGCTGTAAAGCACACCACCACTGGACTCTAATGCAGTGGAGATGTGTTCTCTGGCGTGATAAATTACGCTTCTCTCTCTGGCAATCTGATGGACATGTCTGGGTTTGGCTGTTGCCAGAAGAACGGCACTTGTCTGACTGCATTGTGCCAAGTGTAAAATTTTGTTGAGGGGGGATTATGGTGTGTGGTTATTTTTCAGGGGTTGGGCTTGGCCCCTTAGTTCCAGTGTAGGGAACTGTTTTTAAGCGTCAGCATACCAATTTCATGCTCCCAACTTTGTGGGAACAGTTTGGGGATGGCTCCTTCCTGTTTCGACATGACTGCGCACCAGTGCACAAAGCAAGGTCCATAAAGACATGGATGAGTGAGTTTGGCGTGGATGAACTTGACTGACTCCAAAGATGACCCATCAAATGGACAAAAGGGTCTCGCCATTGTCATCAGAGTGCAGGAGGATCCATTTTTTATTCCTGATGAGTTGAACCTTAATGTAGACTGACCAGAAAATATAGGAACATTTAACTGTTTAACAGCTATGGTTTAGCAAGACGTTCATTGGTGTTGGGAAATACAACAGGTAATAGTGCCATTGGTGTGGATGATGCAAGTGAAGAGAAATTTAGTGAATACAGTGGTGATTGTTGCGGGAAGGAAGAAAACAGAAGCAAAATATGCATCTCTAGTTTTTTGATGAAAAATAACATAGATGTCCTGTGAGTTCCCCATCGAGATTGACTTTGATCATACCATGGAACAAGGACATTCAAAAATTAAACTTCGTCCCATTAGAGAAGAGGCTATTAAGAGGGAATATTCTGTCCTACTATCAGCTATCTAACAAAAATGACAGAAGCAGCAATATGTTTTATTCCAAAACTGAATTTACTTCTGTGAATAGTTCTGTAAAACTGCAATACATAAACTGAGGTTACAATATGCTTTTAAACACGTCTCTTACAAATGCATACAATGACCGCATTTCTTTTGCAGACAGCCACTTTAAATCTACATCAAATGCATAACAGTACAATCTAAATATATCTTAGCTTTAACAAACAGTGAATAAACTGACAAGCATATGTGTATCAGAGGGATAAAGAAGGAGCGCTTGTCTAGTGTGTTCTTCTGGAAGCTGAAATGGCACTGCTGTGACTTATGGAAAATCTTTATTAACAAAATACAAAACACTTCCTGTTCTTTTTGAAATGAATAATAAAAAAGTGCAATTGCAGCAAATACCCAATAGATGGCTCCCTACTCAACACAATGATGTGATATACAGAACTGGGACTATGATCACAGCATACAAATCTATTAATGGTTACTGCATTATGGGGACAAAACATTTAATTAAGAACTTTAAAGAAGACAAACAGTTACATGATGAAGCTGAATGAGAAGAGGTTCAGTCTTAAACTGTTTAATGGGTTCTTTACTGTTAGAGCGGTAAAGAGGTGGAACTCCCTTCCACAGTTAGTGGTATAGAGGAAGAGTAGAGATAACTTCAAAAAACTGCGATATGTTTCTCAGTGAGCACAATATACAAGGAATCATGAACAATATGCTGGAATTTGCAGTGACATGCTTCTTTATTCAACTAATTTTGTAACTATTTAATAATAGGTGTCATTGTGGGACCTGTTTTTATGCAGGGGTCAACTTGAATTTTTTTGTTTATCTCCAAATGGAGGAACATAAGAATACAAGGTTGGTAGTACACAACCATGCTTTGCTATTATATACAAATGAGGAAGAGCTTTTAATTTAGACCAGTGGTGGGCAACCTTTTTTTTCAACTGAGCCAAATCTCGCCAAAACCACGATTGAAATTTATTTTGAGAGCCACATTTTTAAAACTGAAAATACATAGGATGGTACACTGTTTTTAGTTTCAATAAGTTTTTATAGTAATTCATCCCCCATAGTAATTCATCCCCCATATAGTAATTCATCCCCCATATAGTAATTCATCCCCCCTATAGTAATTCATCCCCCATATAGTAATTCATCCCCCATATAGTAATTCATCCCCCATAGTAATTCATCCCCCATATAGTAATTCATCCCCCATATAGTAATTCATCCCCCATAGTTATTCATCCCCCATGGTAATTCATCCCCCATAGTAATTCATCCCCCATAGTAATTCATCCCCCATATAGTAATTCATCCCCCATAGTAATTCATCCCCCATATAGTAATTCATCCCCCATAGTAATTCATCCCCCATATAGTAATTCATCCCCCATAGTAATTCATCCCCCATATAGTAATTAATCCCCCATATAGTAATTCATCCCCCATATAGTAATTCATCCCCCATAGTAATTCATCCCCCATAGTAATTCATCCCCCCTATAGTAACTCATCCCCCATAGTAATTCATCCCCCCTATAGTAATTCATCCCCCCTATAGTAATTCATCCCCCATATTAATTCATCCCCCATATTAATTCATCCCTCATATAGTAGTAGTAAATAAGTAGCAGGTAGTAAGCCAAGTCCCCCCTGTGTCAATTCACTTACCTTTGCTCCGCGCGTTCCTCTCGCCGTGTTCCCGCGCCGTTCCGGTCTTCAGGGCGGACTGCTAGAGGAGCCTAGCTCCTCTCACGTTCGTCACGCTGCCCCGCCTACACACATCCTGACAGCCAATCACTGGCTATCAGGATGTGAGTGGCAGCGAGACTGGCCAATCATTGCATTTGAGCGCGCTGCCCTGGCTGTTTTTTTTTTGGATCACGCTGCAGAGTCCCTGCCGCCAGAGAGGAGGGAGGGGAGTGGGCGCCCGGCACACAAGAGCCGCATTAAAGCGTGTAAAGAGCCGCATGTGGCTCGCGAGCCGCGGCTTGCCGACCACTGATTTAGACAATTTCTTTTTTCATTTCAACAATTTTTTTTACTAGTGCAGTAAGTAAGCAACCGCCATGTTATAATACTAAATGATACGTTTTAATTTTCACATCAAATTATACATTTGCACTGCACTACATCAGAAATGGAATCCACAGAGCAATAGTTTAGCTGAAGATGCAGAGATTTATTGAGCAACCAGCAAAACTGTTATTTAGCTTCTTGAATGTCTCCCAAATTTGAAGGGTACGGTGCACTGACAAGCTCATGAGCCATTTCTTTACATTTCATAAAAGAGGACTACGGTACTGATTTTAAGCTCACAGGTGGGTCATGAGAGGTTATGCCATTGTCATTTGGCTATCTAAACTCAGTGGCCTTCAGCACCAGTCATGGCGGTCTCACATGGAGCCCTGCGGAGGATCAGACTGTTACAAAAACAGCAGTTTCAACATTGCTTCAATCTGTACTACAAAGGTTGGAGAAAGAAATGGCAACATTACATGATTTTCAGGTGTGAAAGTGATGCAACATTCTTTTGTTTCTGCTGTGTGATGAGACACCTAGCTAACAGGTGGGAAGCCTCACTTTTGTCATTCACTGTGTGCGTTGCAATAATACGGAGTCATATCAGAGCTTACCGAGCTTCAAAGAGGGCAAATTGTTGGTGCCTGCTTAGATTGTGCTTCTGTGACTGAAGTTGCCAATTATTGCCATGTCGCAAGGTACAGTATCAAAGGCTATGACAGTATATACAGTTTCCAGAAAAATGTTGTCTGATTAACATTAGCACGGTCGACATGCTCAATTGACTGAAAGAGACAAAAGGACATTGTGCAGGATTGGGACCCAGAATAAGAAATCAACTGCTGCAAAAGTGACTGCAGAGCTCAATCTCAGGATTCATGGGACTGCGATTGAGCTCTGCAGTTGTGATACAGTTATGTATTACTACATGTAACTATGTACCTAGTAACTATGAGCATTTGCTCAGTTTCAGAAACAATCTTTCTTACTTTTTTTTTACAAGGATAAAAAAATTATCTCATATGACCATGCACCTCTTCTTCCTGATAACATGGGGAGGGGTTACAGGCAGAGCCATGGATAAGGGGGTACCACCAGTCCTCCTGTACAGGGCCCAGACAGCTGGGTAAATTGGATGTGGGCAGGGAAGGTGATTGGCACAGTGGGGGGCAATTACTGGAACTGATAGGCTCTATGGCTCTCTCTGCAGTAACTGAAAGCTGGTTTCTTCTCTTCTCTCTCCCACTGGCTTTCAGATGCTGCAGAGAAAACCATACAGGGGATCGGTTCCAGTAATTGTATCCCGCTGCACCCATCACCTTCCCTGTGAACCATATTTTTTCCCCTGCTGCCCAGCACCCCCCCCCCCCCCCCCCCCCGTGTGCCCACAACCCCTCAGTGCTGCCAGCTTTTCTCCACTCCTTCCCACAATCAGCTGCCAGCACACAATAATATAACATTTACCAGCCTCCTCCTTCCTTGAATGAATGCAATGAGTGATTGGTACTGATCACTCATTGTGTTCATAACTGAAGCATAGTAAACTGTGGGGTTTTTTTTTGGGGGGAGGGGTCCTGCCAGGTTGGCTGTATGGGGCCCCATGGTTTCTAACAGCAGCCCTGGTTACAGGACACCTGTATACACACAGGGGTTGATTTACTAAAACAGGAGAGTGCAAAATCTGGTGCAGCTCTGCATGGTAGCCAATCTAACTTCAGCTTGTTCAAATAAGCTGATGTACATCTGCATACTTATGTATGTATCAGGTTCTATTACAGCATTTAGTATATTTCTGCATGTATACACGTTAAATTATTTTTTATGTATATACTGTACATATGTTGTTTGTTTCTTTTTCTTTAGTAGTGGCTATCCTCCTGAGGAAGCAGGCAGAGATTCCAGTGAAACATGATGAGGAATTAAAGTAATTTTTAATACAGCTATTATATTTTTCTAAGACTGATTTCTATTACACTTCCTTTGTGTCTAATGTAATTTATGGTTATTGTGGGAGTTGCTGTAATGTAACATTTTTAGAAGGATTTTTTTTTAGAATTTTAGTTGGAGTTTGTCTAGTTTTTATATCTAATATTAATAAAGTGTATTATGGGGAGTAATTATCCCTGATACTTTTAATACTTTTAAGTTTACCCTGTGTTACTCTTTGGGGAACCTTAAAATTCCATATGGTGTTTTCTTTGTAGTTTAAAAAAAAAGATAAAACAAACTGGAAGCTAATTTTGTACTCTCCAGTTTAAGTAAATCAACCCGTGCAGGTATTTCATAGTCTGCTTCAGCTTGAAGCCAGATACAGGCTGTGTTTGAGCAGGGGGCATGTTCGGAAGGCAGGCTTTAATTGGGAAGGGGTGTGTGCCAGAGGCAGACTGTGATTTTCCAGGGAGAGTGGTTGGCTGAACAGACTGCCCAATACAAGCATGCTGTGTGTCTGCACAGTGTCCTGCACTTCTGAATTGCCAGCCAACAGATGAATACTGATGACACAAGCACAGATCTGCTTCTGTGCTCTATGTGGTCAGTTTAGAACAGGGAAGAAAAGTGACTTTCAGGATCAGACAGGTTCTTTAGATGGAAGAAGTACATGAACATGATATACATGAACATGATAGAAATGATGATTTATAAAATACACATTTGAACACAAACATAGAAAAATTTTTTTGGGTAACATATACTTTAATCCAAAATTGTTGTCATTTGTTTGAGTATCCACCTGTAATATACATTGTTACAAAATGGGTTGATTTACTAAAACTGGAGAGGGAAAAACCTGGTGAGGCTGTGCATGGGAACCAATCAGCTTCTAAGTTCAGCTTGTTCAATTAAGATTTGATAATATTGAAGCTGATTGGTTTCTATGCAGAGCTGCACTAGATTTTGCACTCTCCAGTTTAAGTAAATTCATTATTTTTGGCAGTATTAGGGAACATACTCATACACAACACAGAGAGGAAGAAAGGGAACAATCCATAGAGTAATACTGTTTATGGCACTTTATTTATGAACCACTTGCCGCCCAGCCACTGTAGATATACGGCGGCAGGGCGGCACTGGCAGGCAAAACCACGTTTTAAAATGTGTGTTTTGTAAACAAATAGGGGGAGCGCGCGAGGCGCGCCGCCCTATCTGTCCCGCCGATCACCGCCGTGGATGTCAGTCGCCGGGTCACAGCCGATCCTTAGCAGCTGTTTCCCGGCGATCAGCGGTAAACAGTGAGCACAGCTGCCTGTCACTTCCTTGTGAGCTCGAGGACGAGCTGATCGAGACAGAAGAGTTTCTCTCTCTTGATCAGCGGTGTCCTGTGCAGCACACACCCCCACCCCTAGTAAAACACTCCCCCTCACTCAGATAACCCTTCCCTGCAAAATAAAGTTAACCCCTTCCTCCCCATTGCCAGTAGTACAGTGTCAGTGTTTTTCTTTTTGCACTGATCACTGTATTAGTGTTTTTGGGGATGTCAGTGACCCCAAGTCAGTACCCCCCAATGTCAGAATGTCCGCTGCAGTCCTGCCATAAGTCGCTGATCGCTGCCATAAGTCACTGATTGCCGCCATTATTAGTATAAAAAAAAACCTAAAAATCCCAGTATCTTTCCCGCCATTTGTAAACGCTTTAACTTTCACGTAAACCAATTAATTTACACGTATTGTTTTTTTTTTAGCAAAGACATGTCGCAGAATGCATTTTGGCAGAAATTTATGACTAAATTTGATTTTTGCATTTTTTTTTTACTGGACATGTTTTATAGCAAAAAGTCCAAAATATTGTTTTTTTTTCCTCAAAATTGTCAGCCTTTTTTTTATAGCGCAAAAAATAAAAACCGCACAGGCGATCAAATACCACCAAAAGAAAGCTCAATTTGTGGGGGAAAAAAGGATGTAAATTTCATTTATGTACCGCATTGCATGACTGCGCAATTGTTCGTTAAACTAGCGCAGCGCTGTATAGCAGAAAAATGGCGTAAGTTGCAGTATTTATACCATAGTTTGTAGACGCAATAACTTTCACACAAAGCAATCAATATACACTCATTGGGTTTTTTTTACCAAAAACATGTAGCAGAATACATTTTGGCCTAAATTTATAACCAACTTTGAGTTTACTATATATTTTTTATAGCTGAAAGTAAAAAATATTGTTTTTCTTCAAATTTTTTGGCCTTTTTTTGTTTATAGCGTGAAAAATAAAAAGAGCACAGATGATCAAATACCACCGAAAGAAAGCTCTATTTGTGTGAAAAAAAAGGACATAAATTTTGTTTGGGTGCAGCATTGCATAACCCCGCAATTATCAGTTGAATTAGTGCAGCGCCAAGTAGCAAAAAGAGGCCTGGTCATTAAGGGGGGTAAATCCTCTGGAGCTCAAGTGGTTAAAAATAGTAACACTCACAGAGATTGAAGAGAGACTCAGCATAAGAAAAACACTGCAGCTACCTTTGTCAGACAGGATGACATCACTGACCAGGCCCTGACCTACGCGTTTCGTCAAACAGACTTTGTCAGGGGAAGAAAACTAGCTAGCGAAAACTACCCTTAGAATTAAATACAATTGGAGTAGATTTAACCCTATGCTATTGCTATTATTACACACAATGCAACACAAAGGATTATCCCTATATAAGGAATAACCTATCCATGTAAAAAGGTATTACCAATTAATAATGTAAAATTTGCAAATAAACAAAAAACAAATGCTGATCTAATACAAATAAAAATAGTTGCGCCATCTAGTGGATAAGAAGTAGATTACTTACTCCAAAGGAAAAAAAAAATCAATATAAAAGTTAATTGATTGTTCTGCTCTACAAACTTCTAGTTTCAAGAATAATTCTGCCCAATCCTAAAAATGTGATTGAATCACAATACCACTAGGAATCAACTTAGGAAATGGATTGGGATCTTCATTGCAGGAAAACTTCACCCTTGAATCAAACAGAACAGATAATTTCACTTATTCAATATATCATAGAAAATAACCTAAGTATATTATCTGTATGAGAACTGGTTACTACTAGTGATGCAATAAGAAATACAGAAAGAAGTAGGTAAAAAACAGATGAGCCACCAGAAGCGAAGTAAACAAGGTTAAGTAAAACACATAAATGGTAATAAAATGTACTCCCAATTTACAGAAGCTATGAGGCAGCGTCCTGGTCCCAAGCTGTCCTTATTCACCCATAGCCGTTTATTAAAGATAGGTTGTGATCCACCTCTCCATTTTAAGATGAATACATATTAGCATTCAAGTATCAGAACGCAGAATACTTTTCCAACTTTTACTGTGTCTATAAAATTATACTCTACAAGTTTTTAGGTTTTGTTAATCACTCCTTTTTTAAAGTGAACATCAAGTACATATTTAATTATATACTGTAAGTATATTTAAATGAGCACTGGAGGTCTCAATGGAGAATAAGGTAAATTCATGCAGGAAGGCTAGAGATAAAAAAACAATGTATCTGCGTGGGTCTCCAAACAGCAACCACAACTTCTAACAATGAAAATGTTAATAGCTTCATGAAGGATAGACTTAATGATAACTTATACAAATCAAAATGCTTTTTGGCACATCACATTCATTGACTATAGATTTTTGAACATTATTTGTTGTACGGCCGACAACTCAATTAATGAAGGATTTATGAGTTACTTAGATTACTCTAAGATTTAGGATATACAGTATAAACAATAGTAAAGGCAAAAGAACATAAGACACATTATATTTATGTGGACTTTAGGCAGCTGGATTCCTAGGAAAAGGGTTGTTTCTTTGGACAACATAACTCTGGATGAATTATGTATTGTATATTTGTATTGGGACTGGGGGGTGGGCTGTTTTCCAAGCGACTGCAAGCCGATCAGGTTTTTCTGGACTACACTAGGCACTAAGAACAGGGTAACACGCCCTGCACATGGGGTACCTTTGCTGCGTCATACTCAATAATTCCCCAGGACAAGGCGGGGACCACTTTCGGGGAGATTCAACCTTAAGGCAGTCCTCCAACTTAGAAATGGCCGTACACTGTGTACACTGAGCAAATAAACTGGACTCCAATTAGCTTTCTGGTCCCATATCAATGCCCACCTTGAATGTAACTGCTTGCAATTAGGAGGAACAGGCTGAGCCTATGCCCATTCCGCCCATATAGCGTATCTCTGTCATCTCACTTTCAGTGACAGAACGGGGTTCCACCGTGCACTTAGTGGCGAAATCATGCATGAGCTTAGCTAATTCATCCTCTTCCATTCTTAGTGGCCAGGCCGAGGACTTCTGTGGTGCTGATCTGCTCTCATAGCTATGGGAGACAGACTGCTTGGGAAGGGAGCCACAGAAGCAACCCCCTCTCTGCTAGAGGACACTCCGCCTATCACCGGTACCATGCTTCTCGACAGGCTGCTTTTACTGGTTACTATAGACTTTCATTACTCATGGCACCTACTTTCTGTACCATGTTAACTCTTGCAGAGCTGTCTTCACACCCCAACGTACTTTACTGGCCCAAGCTGCAGAAGACTATATGTAGAGTGCTGGTTACTTTCATACACTCCTTTGTATAAATTCAGACCAGGCATTGAAGCATTTCAATGCTTTACTAATGCAACTTCAGTATAACAGTTGTGGAGGGCAAACAGTTTTTCCTAACTGACCCTACAACTGAGGCTGCTCCAGCATACCTGCACAAGTGAGCGTCCATTCTAGGCATAGTCCATGTTGACAGAATCTGGATGCTTGTGTCTTCAATGGCCAACTTGGCCATGGAAGAGAATGGGCAGGCCCCGAGCACACTGTAACAGCCAATGGATAAAAATCCAGCATCCAGACCCCTGTTCCTTTTGTAATGCCACAGGATCAGCAGGACTGATCAGGACTCAAAAAGTCCTCCAAGAAACTCAGAGAGCTGCAGCAATAAATCAACTCCTACCTCCCATAGGGGCAGGCATACTAGCTGACTACCGTAGGCAACCTGCCAAAATATTTTTATGTGATCAAGGATATTTACATATATATGATCTCATGAACTAATAAAGTTAATTCAGGTGTATAAGTTATAATTGATAAAGTTTATCACGGGCCTAAGATATGAACTATGCAGCTTCACAACCCAAGCACTGTAACATTCTAGGCTCTTGCTGGGATTTTTTCAGCCCTGGCTTTATGATAACTTATTGCTATTGTAATATTAAGTTAATATTATATCTATTCATAGTACTTTTATATAAAGGAAACTTATATATAGAAAAATATAGATGCTATTACTAATGATTTTAACATTTAATTAGACACTGTCCCCTTGGCCATGCAGGGCAAAATGAAAATTAAGTTACAGTGGTTCTAAAGGCAGAAGGATTTTTACCTTAATGCATTCTCTGCATTAAGATAAAAACCTTCTGCCAGCAGCACAATTCCCCCCTTCCTGCAGCTCACCGTTCCTAACTAGGCCTGATCTCGATCCAGTGATATGCACGAGAGCAGAGGCTCTCTCGGTTCTCTCCTTCCTCGTTAGCTCAGACACAGCTGTGGGAGACATTGGTTTGTTAATCATTGCCAGTGAAGAGGGGGTCGGGTCCGAGACACGCTCTGTGTGTCTTATAAATACACAGAGCCTGCTCGGGAGCGAACATGCATGGGTGTCCCCATAGTGAACAGCTTGCTATGGGGGAACTCAATGGGGGCAGAGGGGCCATGAGCACCGGGGGGACTCAAGAAGAGAATTGGGGATTTCTCTGTGCAAAACTACTGCACAGAGCAGTTAAGTATGGCATATTTGTTATTTTTTTTTTTTTATGTATCCTTTACAATAACTTTAATTTCCAAAGCAAAAAGCCTGTTCATTTTGCAAAGGAATTTTCCTTTAGTGAATGCAATGAAGCTCTCATGACTTCCATCATCTAATCATATGCAAGCAAAAATACTGTTTTTTTTTTTTTCCTCCTAGCACGTAATTGGGTAATACTTGCAAAATGCACTTTCACTACATTCACCAAGATAAGAAAAATGAACAGCCTATTTGTCTTTAGTAAATCAACCCTAGTGTCTCTGAAAAGGGCCCCAACCCCTTATGTGTAGCTTACCAGTGATCTCTCATCACTCCTTCCTTCTCTGAAGCTGGAACTAAAATGGCTGGAGCAGGGGCGGATTGACAACTCATGGGGCCCCAGGGCAAGAGGGGATCATGGGGCCCCTGTGTCCTTGCCCAAATTCAAAAAGCCTATGAAAAAGGTACCAGGGGCATCTCATGGGGCCCCCTACTGACCCCGGGCCCTCGGGCAGTGCCCGAGTTTCCAAATGGTCAGTCCGCCCCTGGGCTGGAGGCAGTGACCCAGGGGAGAGATGATGCCACTCTTTTTTTATGTAATGGTTGACTACTAAACCTAAGCACTATCACAGCAGAGAAGGTCACAGGTTCCTCCATAAAGATTTGCTGTGTATTCTGGACAGCTCAAAAGGGGAAAAAAGCAGTGGGGGGGAGCAATGGGGGAAAATTGGTAAGGTGAGCATAGGGGGATTGGGGGAGCCCTTTGCAGACACTCTTGGCAAGATGATGGTGTCATTTTAAAAATGCTAGTGGCGGACTGCCATTCTTATCAATTAACTAAGAATGTGTTGAAGCCAGAGATAGCAACTAGTATTTCCAGAAGAAGGTAATCAATGACAGTTTATATCACCCTGTGCAGGCAGGGCACTATTTAAACATCTTGCTCCCCTAGCCCCATTTGAAAAACAATGCCCTTTGGTACCCAATCTGATTCCATTGTCATAAAATCATTGTAGTAAAAATAATTAGCATAAGGAGTTATTGAGAAGCATGCCAGAGGACTGCATGTGACCCTTTGGTACTGTGCAACCTTCAGGCTCCAGCAGCTGGTGTTTTCCTTGGCTATTCGCTTACTCAAGAACAATGATGAAAAATATGTATTAAATTGATTTCTACTAGGTATATAATTTGATTTAATTTTCTTCAAAAGTTCTTACTTTTTTTAGTGTGGCTATTTTTTTTTTTTTTTTGCAATGTTTTACCTCTGACCTACAATATTGTAATGGATCTTGTTGAGAGAAAGATTAAATGTGGCACCAGGAATATTTTAAAGGTGCTGTAGAAAATCTTAAATTGTAAAGGAACTGTAATGATAGTATTAAAACAAATAACTGTGCTGCGCTCCTATATTAATGGAAATAAACTATAAAAACAGTGTAAGTCCTTACAATATATTATCCAAACAGTACACAAAATTACTTGAATGATCCCTTTAGGATATAGAGAAATATTAGTGTACTACCATTATTATGTGTCCAATATCAATAATAAAGTGAAATCCTCCTTTTCTGAGAGATGGGTACAAATAGGTAAATTCACTCCAACATATAGACGATTGCGGTATATATGAAGCTCAATTATGTGCTCACCTCCATTTTTAGCCCAAAAATACAGGCTAAACAAGCTGTTTATCCTAAAAGGATAAAATGTGCACTGATGTTCACCACCTTCTTTGAACATGTTCACAGCGTGATTTCCTGATTATCCACCTGGTGTCTCTCCTCTCATTACTATCCTATGCAGATCTGTGGAATTGATTCCCCCTGATGAAGCCACGTGACCGGTGGAGTAACGCGTAGGGGAGGGGCTCTGATGTCACCACGCCCAGTCGGCTTCTATACGGTGAGTACAGCTAGTGTGCGGTGCACACAAGGAGATATGCTTTAAGGCTTGTTTTAACTATTAAAATGTGAGTGCAATACAATGGCTATGCAATAAAGTGTTTTATAAGGGTAAAGCACTATCTTTTGTTCTTTTTTTGGCATTATATGTGTGGAGACTTCTGGAGTGGATCTAGTAGGATTATTCCCCTTAGAAACTTCTGAAGTGGATCTAGGAGGATTATTCTTTTTGGGCTAAAAATGGAGGTGAGCGCATAATTGAGCTTTATATATACCGCAATCATCTATATGTTGGAGTGAATTCACCTATTTGTACCCATCTCTCAGAAAAGGAGGATTTCACTTTATTATTGATATTGGACACATAATAATGTTATTACACTAATATTTCTCTATATCCTAAAGGGATCATTCAAGTAATTTTGTGTACTGTTTGGATAATATATTGTAAGGACTTACACTGTTTTTATAGTTTATTTACATTAATATAGGAGCACAGCACAGTTATTTGTTTTTATATAGATTCTGACACTATTTATGAGTTGGTGTGATGTGTTTGCGAACCTATTTGTGCATTTATAATAAGGTGATTTAATTTTTATTATTTTTGATTCAAGACACATTTATTAATTTTTTTATTTATATATACTTTTTTGTATTTCACCTATTTATAGAAATTCACCATATTAGCTCACGAGTAATAATTAGCATTTGATTGAACTGTAATGACAGTGACCTTAGCAGTCTCTTGAGACATATCCCTGGTCTTTGACAGCTTTGTTCTTTAAGTCCATAGTCTCCAATCACGCCTTTAGTCTGTCTGCAGTATTCTGTGTCATGCCCACAGTCTCTGGCTATCGACTGTACTGTGTTTGATAGATATATAGATAGTGTACAACAGAAACATTTGTTTCTTTTCAGTTTCATTTGTTAAGTAAATCATTTGGTTTCACCATATTCATTATGTTAGAATGATTTGTTTTTGGAATGATTCGTTATTTCAGGAGAGTATATATTCTTTGTTCTGAATCGATTCATATTTTCAGAAGTTCTTTCATTCTTTCTTTATTTTGGAAGACTGGCTATATTCTTTTTAATGTTAATTTGTTATTTCAGGAGATTTCTTATGCACTCTGAGTCATCCCTGTTAGGCCAACAGAGAAAGAAAAATGGAATGAGCTGTTTGGACAATATTGAATGGAGTAACAAAAGTAACAAAGAGAACAAATTTAATTTCAGATTTATTTGTTATGTTATGATTTGGAGATTCTGATGGATCCACCTCCATTCAACTCAAACACAATGGGTAGGAATCATCTTATTTAACTTTTATACCTTATTGCATTTATTGCAATATGTTTCCATTTCATATGTAGTGCATTTTTTATAATAATGAAAAATAAATTGGCTGATTATCCAAGAGTCAAAGACTACAGCGTGAATCCAGATCAATACATAATCGTTATATCATTAAATTGAACTAATTTCCCCATTCCCAACTGACTTTGTTGGGCATTGCACATACAAGTTATCTCTCAAGTTCAACCCAATACAAAAAGAATCCTATTAGTATATTTACGCTACAATCACTAGAATAAAAATGAATGGATCTGAATGAAGTCATTATGTTGTTATTCTTCAAATATTAACAAAATGCCCAAACTATTGCATCATGTCATCTGAATGAAATGAATGAATATGAATTCATTCATTATTTTCATTGCAATTTATTTCAGATTCATTGAAATTCATTACTATTGTGATTCCGATACATTCAAATCTCAGAATCATGAAAACTTTGTCCGAATTTAGATTTGTAACAAACAACCTGCACATGTTTAATGTCTGGTCCTTGACCATTTTCTGTAGCAAAAAAGGCACTAAACAATATTTGCTGCCATTTGGTGATGTCAGCAGCCACACTTGAGGATCCTTGTATCAAGTAAATTGACCATTACTGCCCTCGATACTTTTCACATCCCATTATGGTAAATATAGACATGAGTGCAGGTTTATTTTAAATATAATTATTAGGTATTACTATATTCATCTTTTATCACTTCATGAAACAAAACATGTTCAGTGAGCTGTATTATACATGCAAAACATCTTATAAATAAACATAATGTTATTTCAACTATTTATAGTTCCATCATTCATGTTGTTCATACAGTATGTGTTGAATCCCATTTTCACGTCTTAGAATAACATCTAATTACTATTAAAACTTTGTTCCTAAATGTTGCACAATACACCAGTTTTTTTTTAAACTTAATCTTTACTAGTTTTATGGACCAGTGGTCCAGGAAGATACAAAATGTACGAAAGAAGAAAGAACCTAGTGCAGATTATACACCAAAAGGTATTGAAAACAATCCTGAGAGATACTGCAATGACAGGTATGCTGTATCACAGTTTATGAGATGTATGTGGATCACCCCCTCGGTCTCCGCCCTAATCACACACCTACTGAGCGACATATCAGACTGGATGTTGCTCCACTTCCTTAAACTGAACCTCTCCAGAACCGAGTTTCTTGTCTTCCCCCCAGCCCGGACATCACCCCCCATTGACCTCTCCGTCACATCCAACAATGCCACCATCAAACCCGCCCCGCAGGCCAGAGTACTTGGCGTCATTCTGGACTCCAACCTATCCTTCCAGCCTCAAGTCCAATCTTTAACAAACTCGTGCAGACTCCACCTCCGCAACATCGCCAAAATCCGCAGGTTCCTAACCCCAGAAACCACTAAACAGCTCGTCCACTCCCTCATCATATCACGACTCGACTACTGCAACTCCCTCCTCACTGGCCTGCCTCACCGCTGGCTATCCCCGCTTCAGTTGATCCTGAATACGGCTGCCAGACTCATTCACCATTCCAACCGCTTCATCTCCGCCACCCCCCTCTGCCAATCCCTCCACTGGCTTCCGATTGCGCAACGGATCAAATTCAAAATCCTAACGCTGACGTACAAAGCCGTCCACCATACTGCCCCGAACTACATCACCGACCTAATATCCAAGTACCGCTCAACACGCACACTCCGCTCCTCACAAGACCTCCTTCTCTCTAGTTCCCTGGTCTCCTTCTCCCATGCCCACCTCCAGGACTTCTCCAGAGTGTCACCCATCCTCTGGAGCTCCCTGCCCCAACCCATCAGATTATCACCTACTCTCCTCTCCTTTAGGAGCACCCTGAAAACCCATCTCTTCAGGGAAGCCTACCCCAATCCCCTGCTAACCTGCTAACCTCCTCCACTCTTCCTACCACTCCATCATCCACAGCTATCTCCTCCTGTACCACCATCCCCTCCCTCCTAGATTGTAAGCTCGAAAGAGCAGGGCCCTCAATCCCCTCATGTTTTGCATTGTATTGGTATTGTTCTGTCACATGTTCTGTCCCCCTTTGTAATGTACAGCGCTGAGCGAACCATTGGCGCTTTATAAATACTGTATAATAATAATTATTACAATCATGGGGTATATAAGCAAAAGAGAACGTGTTATAGGCTGGATGGGTTAATAGATATGCATTTATGCCAATGGCCAGCTAGGCTTGTACTCAAATCTCCTTGTCCCCTCAAGGAAGTACGGTTCAAGAATAGGGAAAGATATATCAGGTAGGGTGAATAGAACATTTAGGGTTTTGTAGCCAGGGTTGCCATGCAGAAAAGAATATGTGTATTCTTTTGCATAGGCATATTCAAGATCGGTATTTTCATTTAATATGGAAATAACTTTTTGAATAGTGGTAGAGGCTTTAGATTTCCATTTTCTAGCAATAGCCAAACGAGTTGCTATGAATATATGTAATGATAGTGTGCATCTTAGGGGGCCAAAGATGAGAGTCCATGCCAAGCAATACCATCTGGGGGGTGAGAGAGAAAGCAAAGTTAGTAACAGTAGTAATAAAGGTAGCTAAGTCACTCCACAATGTATTTAGTTCAGGGCAGTTACACCAAATGTGAAATATGGAGCCTTGGTGGCTGGCCACATTGCAATGGCAGCTTTTTGTCATTGTTCAACTGAGTATTTTTGGTTAGTCCACAGCTCCCATTGTTGCATGGAGTTCTTTACTTGAAGAAATGGGGTATGGAGGAGCTTACATATGTTGGCAATGCCCTTAGTGTTTGGTCTTGGAAGATTATAGAAACTGATTAAGTCCAGAAGTTTAGTACACTGTGAATGCTGAAGGCGGGACAATACTGATCTAAGCTGGAGGTACATAAAGAAGTGTTTGGGATTCAAGTGAAATTTCGAACACAGCTGATGATAAGGAGTGAGAAATGTACCTGTGTATAATTGCCCAATGAATTTTAGGCCTGCATCAGCCCAATGGTTAAAGGTAGTTTTTTTGATTAGAAGATTCAGCGCTGTTATAGTAAGACGAAGAACCATTTTTGAAGGACAGCTCTCCAGACTCTGGTGGTAGCTGTGATGGAGCCAAGGAAATTGTGGGAAGGTTGTTGCTGCAGGATGATGGCACTTAGGGGTGATTTAGGTATCGTAGCCATAGCTGTACGCTCTATTTGGAGCCGACAATATACCAATTTTAATGACATCTCTTGGCTTCAGTGCAATCCAAGACTGTTCTGGAGAATTAACTTGACACCACATGTATTCTTTGTAGAGTGAAGAAGAACATGCAGATACCTTGATAACTTCACAATGTACCACAGGTATCTGGGACCACCTTGTTCTAAAGGGGGCTTCCATAATCCAATAAATTTCCCCCACAAACCTCCACATCCATATCCAGATATGAGGCCCCTGTTCCAATCAACAAGGAAACAAGGTACTTTACAAGGACTCCCCTGGCAAGCTGTGCTTTCCATGTTGAGGGCATGTAACCTGGTATGGGTTATGAGTGAGTGCCATACACTCATTGGTCTCCCTATTCCTGGCCACTCAGGCTATATGCTTTTTCATTGCTTGAATTATAAAACAAAACAGTTGGGGATTATCTTCAACATTTACACCAAACCCGTATCCAGTGGTCTGGTATGGTATTGTGGTGAGACCCCTTACTGTGTTTTGTGTGTGTGATACCTACTCCCTTATAATAATGTTTGGACTCTTATTCTGGATAGGGACCTTGTGTAGATGTTCCCCTTAAATAGTATTTAATACAAAATTTTTTAAATTGGTACATGTCCCCCATGGCAGTGCCCAACTTGCCTACTAACACTGAAAATTGGCAAAATTGATTTACAGGATTTGCCCCACATAGAATTGAATGGAGTTCACAATTTCCTATTTTTTATTTTCACCTTGGTGAATGTCCCTTGAACTGAATCCAGGAACATTAAGATAATTACTAATCTGAAAGAAGCTAGACCATTAAATTTGGATGGCAATTTGGCCATCAAAAATCATGGGATATACTTTTGGTCCTACCTACAGAAACATCATGTTTGAGGAGGGACATTTTTCATACCCCCCTCCCCCCAAGAAAGGGCTATACACTCATGCACACTAGGTGTTTAGCCCCGTAGGGAGGTCAATACATCCACCCAGTCTGTCACAAGAAGCCCTCCTCCTGTGGTAGTCAACTCAAAAAGTGTTATTAGAGAAGGGCTATGAGTAGAGAACGTATGCAGTGACAAATTCAAGGTGTAGCCAAATTAAGATAACAGTGGGAAGGTCCTAAAGTGGAAGGGCTGAATAAAACCCAAGCCTACTCTGCCATAGCTAGCACATACACAGCAGTAGTCAAGAGTGCATAACACGGGGTCAACAGTGTGAAGCACAAAATACAATAGTCAGAAGTACATAATGCAGAACACAAGGTTCAGGAGTGTGTAAGGGACAGAGCATAAGTATGTAATGCAGAACACAGGGGTCAGGAGTGCATAGCACAGCATGTAGGGGTCCGGAATACATAACTGACAGGCCAGTGTACACAGTAAAACCTAAATTCCCCACCCAGTACATATTTTCTACCCTAAATTCACACTCAGTACAAATCTCTCCTCTCTAAATCCCTCCCAGGACAGAGCCCTTCCCCCACAAATCAGCCCCAATACAGGCCATCCCCTAATACTCCTCAGTACAGACCTCTCCTTACCAATACAGACCTCTCTTCCCCAGTACAGACCTCCTCCCAACCCCTCCTGTACAGACCACGGACCCCCCCAGTACAGACCTCTTCCCACCCAGCAGTGTTTGGGCCCAGAGCAACTGACATAAAATACAGGTACCTGGTGATAGCAGTGCCCCTGCATTGCTGGGCAACCAGGGACAACTTCCAGGGGAAATGGGGAGGAATGGTAACCATATCCTAAACTACCAGTCATCCTCCACCCTCATCCCACAAAGTGATAGATTCTCATGAAAGAACAACCCCCACCCACTAATACTCAAAACTGCTGAGTAGACATGTGTACGTCAGAAATTTCTGCTTCGTATGCATATGTTTATTGAAGAATTTTGTTTTTCGTATTTGTTATGTTGAACAGATTTATTTTCGTAATCCATTTCACATCTTTAGCATTCCTTTCATATATAGTATTTACTGGTTCAAGTAGATTTGAACAATTTTGCAGTTTTCTCGTTAGATTGCTATATATTTCAGGTGGATTAATTATTTATATATTGAACCTAGCTGGAAGGATTCAATATTTTTTGACTCAACAGAATAAAAAATCCGCCCTGAATTTTTAAACCTAAGAATTGCATTTGCCCGTGGAACTGAACTGACCGACTGTGACCATTACAAATTCAATTTAAATCACAAATTTATTCAAATCCAAATTATCAAATTAATTTGAAAATTAAAAATAATTTCACCATGGGCCTGAACTACTTATTGCATCTTGTGATTTCATATGAATGAAATGAAACAAATGCATTTTGTTAATTTCACTATAGTTTTTTTTCAGATTAGTTGACATTTGTTACTGTGTCCATTCGGAGATTTGTATACATCCGTGTCTCCAAAAAATGACATTTTGGTCTGAAAATAGATTTGTTACAAAACGCACGTCTGTTGCTGAGATTCCCCAGAATTCTGTTCCTGAGTCCAAACTGTACCTAATCACTGTATCAGATAGTGTCAAAGCTCACGCAGGGTTACAGATTTCCTTCCATCTCTCACATGACAGTGGCCTTGCAACTGCATTTTATCTTGAAAGGAAGGGAAGCAAGTGAAATGCTCCTAATTTCTGGAAGCACTAGGTGTTTCACTAAGGGCTCAAATGGAGCAACAGAGCGATGGAGAAGTGCTGCAATGTTGAGGACTGATTTGTCTTTGAAGGAGAGAGCGCAAGGATTGTCTCCATTAGCCTAACTCCATTGTGTGGTAAATCAGTTACCTAAAGCAAGAATTGACATATCTAGTGTGTGAGAATGTAATGGTGAGGAATTTATTTCCAGAAGTCATGTACCTGTACCGAGTCACCAATGCCAGTTCCCATATTTCTAGCCTGACATGCCCCCTTTAAAGATCAACTTCAAGATTTACCTAGTCTGCGATTTATATGACTTTGCTGAAATAAGGTAGATGACCTCCAGTGTTTATTACTTTAGTATCAATATATTTAATGCTTTCCTGAGCAGTAGAATATTTTTTTTCTGTAATGCCTACAAAAGATAATAATCTTTTACCTCTTGAGAGACTGTTTTATGACTTCAGGATATGAAGAAAATGAATTAGAAAGACAGTAATTAAAGAAACACTTCAAGCTTACAAGTAGAAATATAAAACTGTTATGTGTCTCCTTGCTATAGTGTTCACTTGGGATTTCCCAATATTTATTGAAAAATATTGTTTTATAAATCAAGGCTACAATTACTTGAATATTTATGTATTTTAATAAATGTGTAAGTAAGTGGAGCTCCTTGAAGAACAGGAGTAAGAGGCACATCTTGTTACTTGGGAGCACTATCTGCTGGAGGGTTGGCTTGTTGCTTCTACAGGACCCCCTTTTGCTGCTTTATTCAAAAAGGACCTCTTATTCTTATTGAGACTCTGACAATATGCCTGTTCTGATCAAAGTGAATAGTCTCTTTAAAGCTCACTCTAACTCACTTATATTTACCTTTACAACTTTTAAATATGTGAGATCCCCTCCCATAATTCAGTGCTTGGGCCTAAGATGCCATTTTTCAAGGCCCACACATGGTCACATAATTTGGCAGAGGTGCCATCACCAAGAACTGACACCATCTGAAAAGGAGCCTACAGCCTCAGACTTCGGCCTACCCAGTCATCACTTCGTTTATTTCCTGCAGTTCTTGGACTTTGTCAATAAGTGCTGCCCACATAAACACCAATGTTTTAAACACTCTTTAGTGGACTGCCTTCTCCAGGAGCGGACATACACCATATCCAACATATACTGACTGCTGAACTCTTTTTTTTTTTTAACATCTCTGCATCATACCTCTATGCAGTCTTGGAGTAAGAACATACCCGAGGATGGTCTAGTGCAGCAATGGGCAAACTACGGCCCGGCAGACCTTTTAATCCGGCCCGCGGAGCTAGGCTCCTCTCACAGTCCGCTGTGAAGACCGGTGTAGCATGAGGATCTGTCCCCCTCGACGTATCTGCGCATGTGCCGGAGATCGCCAATCGGCTGCTAATGCCTGAAACTGGCACATGCGCATATACGTCAAGGGGGACAGATCCTCATAGGAGACAGATTTTCATGCTACACCGGAACGCCGCGGGAACACGGCGAGAGGAACGCGCGGAGCAAAGGTAAGTGAATTGACACAGGGGGGACTTAATATGGGGGATGAATTAATATGGGGAATGAATTACTATAGGGGGGATGAATTACTATATGGGGGATGAATTACTATGGGGGATGAATTACTATATGGGGGATGAATTACTATGGGGGATGAATTACTATGGGGGATGAATTACTATATGGGGGATGAATTACTATATGGGGGATGAATTGCTATGGGGGATAAATTACTATATGGGGGATGAATTACTATATGGGGGATGAATTACTATAGGGGGGATGAATTACTATAGGGGGGATGAATTACTATGGGGGATGAATTACTATAGGGGGGATGAATTACTATATGGGGGATGAATTACTATGGGGGATGAATTACTATATGGGGGATGAATTACTATATGGGGAATGAATTACTATATGGGGAATGAATTACTATATGGGGGATGAATTACTATGGGGGATGAATTACTATATGGGGGATTAATTACTATGGGGGATGAATTACTATGGGGGATGAATTACTATGGGGGATGAATTACTATATGGGGGATGAATTACTATATGGGGGATGAATTACTATGGGGGATGAATTACTATGGCGGATGAATTACTATATGGGGGATGAATTACTATGGGGGATGAATTACTATGGGGGATGAATTACTATATGGGGGATGAATTACTATGGGGGATGAATTACTATGGCGGATGAATTACTATGGGGGATGAACTACTATGGGGGATGAACTACTATATGCGGGATTAATTACTATGGGGGATTAATTACTATGGGGGATGAATTACTATATGGGGGATGAATTACTATATGGGGGATGAATTACTATATGGGGGATTAATTACTATGCTTACAATGGGGGAATATTACTATACTTACTATGGATGACACATACACATCATTCATCTACTCTTGGTCCGGCCCCCGGGTCTAATATATGAACCCATTGCGGCCCTCAAGTCAAAAAGTTTGCCCACCCCTGGTCTAGTGGATAACATCTTAGAGGGGTTTAAAGAATACAGGAATTAATGATAAATGAACCCTAGTGGGAGTCACAGTTCAAGCTCATTCACTGAGCCTTCATTCCTTTTTTTATTAATTAAGATTCCCAGCAAACAGCCTCCTGTCCACTGTGTAAAATCAACCAACCTTTCCTGATTCATCGCTTTTGGTCCTGCCCACACATCTCAACGTTTTGGGACCAAGTGGTAGCCCACACCTGTGGAGTAATCGGTTGCACGCTCCCAAAGGACCCACTTCTCTTTCTGTTTGGAAGTGATAACACTTTACCTGCATCTGTGAGGAATCACTTCTATAAATGCCAGGGTAGCATGCAGTGGGTATTCATATGCTTGCTTGTAGCTCAGAGAGTGAGCCTTAAAAAATTAGAAACTTCCTTGACCCCCACAATCATTGACATCAAAAAAGGACTTAAAACTTCTGCTGTATAGGGAGAAGCTGAATATGGAGCTACACAACTATGCCTCCTCCAAACAATTTGATTCAAGATGGAATGCATTCATTGAATCAACTTTCATGGCCTTTGAAAATTCATCTCTGCTGTCTTCTTTCACCTATGTGGAGGGGTACGCCAATGCTGAGTACCGTTACTTAGTGAGTCTATGGCATTTATGTGGGCATTTGATCTTTTGTGCTTAGAGGTTTCACTCCATCTTTCCTTTTAAGAGCACAACCCAGTTATTCTGACAATCAATGGTCATTGATTTTTTGGTCACTTGTAGCTAAATGAAGCACTGTTATTATGCCAGGCTTTCAGGTTTTTCCACCTGAGGGCAGTCATTCATTTCCTTTGTTATGTTTATTACTCTTAAACATTTTGTTTATTTGGTTTAGGTAGGTAGCTGAGCCTGTTCACTTTGAACTTGAAGTCAAAACCTTGGTGGATTCTCTGAGGTTCTGCTCTTCTCCTTTGTGTATTGGAGTGGTACCTCAGGGGTTCTCCTATCCATGCTTCCATATAGGACAACAGCCTTAGGTTTGTTTATAGCCTTTGTTGTGCTAATCAGGAGCTCCTTCTCCTTATGTGTTATACTGTACTATGCCATAGTACTGGGAAACTGAATGCTATAATTGACTATAATTACTTATACGGTGGCATAATTGTCATTCTTTTCATCTTCTTTATTTTGTATTGTCAGTGAAAAACTCAGTAAAATATATTTCCAAAAAAAGGAGCAAACACAGGAAGAAAGGAGCAGCAATGAAATGCTGTCAAAGTGAGTATGATGGAGTCAGGGTTGGCTTTAAAAGTACTGTCTCCTTTTTCATTTGGGGAAAAGTGACAGAGCCTCTGAGATGCTAATTGTAAAGCTTAAAGTAGTTTTTTTTTTTCTAATTTTGGATAGAAGAGAGGGTTATAACCCCTGTCAGTTTATTAATTTTTTTTATCTGTGTCCCATTAGGGAGATTTACCTTCACTTCCTGTCCCATAGCCAAAACAGGAAGTGAGGAAAATCCCTGGAAATGAAGGGAATTCCTTGGAGACCCCCCAGGTCACTAGAGATAGTGTCTCCATTGGAAAAATTGCCCTCTATTACTTTTCCTGGGACAACCCACAATTTGGGATTTTCTTTTACTTTCACTTTCAATTATATTGGTAAACAGGACAAACAGAGGAGGGTGAATTCCTCTAACAGGCGCACAGACAGCAATTAAAACATAATAGGTGTTCTAATTATTCTACACTCTGTCCAAAACTAAAAAAAAAGTTTTGCCTTTAGTTATACTTTAATAATATGTGGCAAACAATCTAAGCATTGCACTGGTCTAAATTCAGCAAGGTTTACTTTGATTGATTGCTTTGTGTATTGCTTGTACTTAAAATGGAACTAAAACCTCCTATCCTTTATTGACAAAGAAACACCATTTTAGTCTCTGTTTGATCTGCAGGCTGCATGTTACTGCATGTGTGATCAATTATGACACCAGCAAATAGATGGGTAACAGTTTGGTTGAGAACACAAAGTGTTGGGAAACAAGTAAATGAATGGGTTTAGTTCCATGACATTAGCACTAGAAAGAGAACTCTTTCTTGATAAGAAATCCATTATATGCATAACATTTGTGTATTCAGCTGTTTACATTATGTTCAACTTGGTTTTATGGGAAGAGTATGATGATTTTTAATGTCATTTTTTAATTGAAAGGTTTGCAGCACCTGATGTTTGATGGAGTAGATTTACCCCATTACTTGGTGAACCCCAAGGTCATATGTTAATAAGTTTAATCTCCCATTAGTGTCTCAAATTGTTCATTATAGACTACTTACTGTTCTTTTTGGATTTTCTATGTAGTTCATTTTAGTGAAAATGCAGTGAGAGTAATGAGACTCTATAATCAACAAAACCAGTAAATGTAATATTTAGGCCCTGAGATGTACAAGGATCAGATTTTCATACATTCAGACATTATTAATTTAGAGCGCGTTCACACTATTGTGATGCTTTAGAGCACATAAGTTAACATGTATTGTGTTAAAAAAAGATAGAAAGAAAAAAATCATACTCACCTAGATGGCTGCAGCACCAATCTCAACTGCAGCTGTTCCCCATGGTTCCATAGTGAGAACTGAGTGATCAAAGAGTTCTGATCGCTCACTTCTTGGATCAGCTCTGAGCAGAATGCCGGTGACTGTCAATCATCGGTTCTCTACTCTGCCTCTCCAGCGCTCACTGGTGCTCTGGGCTGTGGAGGGGTTGGGAGTGGCATGCTGAGAGGCTGAGCCAGCTTCCGGTCAGGTGTTTGGGCAGAAAATGAAAGCTGGGATCTTTCCAAAACCTGGGCCGCCTTTTTGACATCAGTCGACAGCAAGCTTTAACAATAAAAAATAATTAAAGCTCCACCATCTCAATGTAATATTTATTGGAAACAGTAAAGAAACATGAAATGAAAATATATTTAGTGTTGCGCCCTCAACCTTCAATCAATATATAATAATTTATATCTTTATAAAAAAATTTTTTTGTGCAATTATTAAGAATGACGTGTATACATAAACATAAATTGTAATATACTTATACTCGGAGTTTTCTAAATCAACTCAGATAAACCATGTGCATAGAACAGTGATGAACAAACAAAAATAAATTAAATAAATAAAATATAAAAATATAGTATATATAATATATATATAAAATTAATGTCCCAAAAAGTGACTTAGTGCTGAAAAAATCTTCAATTAATATCGGTGACACTTGTGAATCCTCCCTCAAGTGAAGATATGCGCTCACCTCATAGGAAGCCTGCAATTAGGCTATATAAGCTTGCGGTTCACCTCCTTTGGAACCTGCTTGTTAAGAACTCCTGTTATAAGATATCCATGGTATGCGACATATGCTATGGAATGAATCTCTTCTCCAGAGGGTGCTATACCTCTATATTTTCATCTCCATGCGGTTCTCCACATATAAAAAAGATCTCGACATGGTGCTTTATCGTTTAAAAGCTTGACTTTTATTTGCTTTAAGGTATGGCACTCACATGTGTGCGGATAGTGGTAGTACAGATACGATCCCAGACTGCCGCTGGCTGCCGGAGCTGTGTGCTCGTGATCCGGTGAACGGACTGACTCCCTCCGAGTGACGTTAACAGTCCCACCCCTACGCGTTACGCCACTGGTCACGTGGCTTCATCAGGGGGATTTGAATCAATGCAGAAGCAATGCAGCAGATTTCATCTGGGAAGCAACAGCAGGCTTGGAGCAGGTATGAGATGGGACAAGCACCCGCGACCTGTAACCACTGTAGAACACAGCAGCCGTGACCGGAACCAGAAATTACGTGGGATGTGATGCCGTCCTAGGGTATGGGCGTGGTAACATGTTTTGGAGCATTAGGACCACTCCTTTGCCAAACCATAAGGAAAACACAGATTTGTATGGCCTATTTATAGGAAAGGGAGGGCGGGGGTGGAACTTGCAGTGAAAAAGGTTACTCATTGGTCCAAATGGAGGAACATGGATGGACCTTATTTAAATTAGGGCTCTATGAGAGGAGAACGAGTAGAAAAAGACTGAAATGAATAACAATGTCTTAAAGGGAAACCCAACACTGTACTAAGGTTACCGCAGAGGAAAAGACAAAATAATTATAATGCAATTAAGAAATGGTATAAAAAAAAGAGGAAAAAAGACTAATTTAACAGCTGCATGTAAGGATGTAGAATACATTATTACAGAATACAAGGTGATAGGATTTGGATGGATTACTGCACTGGTAATATTATGAGGGGTAGAATAAGACAGGGGGTAAGAGGGATATAATCAGTAAAAACAATAAAAGGAGTTATATCCCAGAAACAGGAGGGGGATTATATTTAAATAGAGAAGTGTGGGATTTTCTTTTTTTTTTGCCAAATCACACTCACCTAGGTGGATGCGACATTGGCCTGATGGTGCATCTGTCCCCCACCGACTCTAAGGGGGAGAACTCAGCAATCACATGACCGCTGATCACACAGTTCTCACAGTCACCCTGAGCAGAGAGGAGGACTGTCAGTCACCACTCTCTGCTCTGTCACCGCCCCCCCATGCTCACTGGAGCACTGGGCTGTAAAGGGGAGGGAGCGGCTGGCTCAGGCTCTCAGCAGATCGTTGAGAGGCTGAGCCAGGTGCCACTCCAAATTCTGGGATGGATCCCGACTTTGAAGTCCAGATCTTTCCACAGTCTGGACCAGCTGGGTGATGTCAGCCAACAGTGGGCTTCAGCTTGCTGTCAACTGAAAACGGGTCACAGGAGTGCAGAACAAACTGCACTCCTGTGATCCACAGGAGACTCACAGCCAAAAGAGCTGTTGCTGTACTTCTCCTTTAAGGGCCTATATAACAGTGCTGGTCTTGATTTCTTCATTGAGCCCTATTGGAGACAAATTTTCAGCCCCCTGTTGGCTGAAAATGGGTCAAAGGAGTGCAAAACTAAGTGCACTCTTGTGACCCACAGGAGAAGAAGGGCCAAAAGAGCTATGGCCCTACTTCTCCTTTAAGAAAGCCCATTTATTTAAAGGGGCTGCCTACTTCACCATAACACACAAAAAACATGCATGTAGCATTATTGACAGTTCAGGACATAACAGAAAATGTCAGTCACCATGGTGCCTTTAGATGCCACTCAGAATGAATGACACTGCAAAAACGCAGGTAACGTGCATTGCAAAATATTGCAGTAATGTGCGCTACATCAACACAATAGTATTAATGGGCCTTTAAATACAAAGTAAGAAACTTGATTGCCATGGGAACTGAGCCATGTCAGCAAGTGTTCTACCTGGGCTTAATAATACCAGTCATAACAGGATTCAGATAATACTTACAAACTATTTAGTTATGAAGATAAAAACTGGAGTTATTTGCGGCTCTGTGCTCCATTCTAGTTGCAAGCTATAATTATCTGTTTTAACTGCCTTCTCTAATGTATTATCACATGTGCAAAAGGCAGAAGAAGTGTGGCAAGCTGTGTTCCATGGTAATGACAATGACATGAGAGGAAATGTATTGTGCTGTTAGAGGCTTAAATAGCATTTCCACCTTAGATGTTTAATAAGGTGCTCATGTAAGACATCTCTACAAATGGCAAGCCATTATGTCTTATATGTGACAGAATACATGAATATTCTTTTTTTTTTTTTTACACTACAAAGATAACCGATGGAATATAATTATATGTTAGATTTGGATGTAAGAAAATAGTAGGGTGATGAAAAAGGACTTTGTTATAAAGACACCAAAGGAGGTTTAAAAGAACAAGGGGCTATAGCTGAGTATAAAAAAGTAACGACCAAAGTACCCTTGGTGATACTACTTCAGGTTCCTGTTAGTGTGTCCATTTTTTATCATTGGTGATGTGGGTTGATAAGAGACATCGCTCTATCTTCTTTGTGATAAAATCTGGACATCTAATATAATAAGGCTTACCTGTGGGTGCAGTGTTGCATGACCGTGCAATTGTCAGTTAAAGTAAGGCAGCTCCGTATCACAAAAAAATGGCCTGGCCAAGAAGGGGGGTAAATCCTCTGGAGGGCAACTGGATAAAGTAAATGGGTTGTTTTACAAGCTGAGAGTTTACAATCACTTTAAATGTCCAGATTTGTTCTCAGTAAATCTACTTTAAATGCCTGATTGACATGAAAAGGGGTTGGCTCCCACTTGAGTCTGACCAGACTAGGTACATTGCAGACTAAGGGCTCATGTACACTGCAGCTAATAAACTCACATTCAAGAGGTTTTCTGCGGGGGGTTTTTTAGCAGCCCCTGAACCAGGGGTGGACTGACAACTCATGGGGCCCCCTGGGCAATAGGGGATCATGGGGCCCCTGTGTCCTTGCACAAACTCAAAAAAGCCTATGAAAAAGGTTCCAGGGGCATCTCATGGGGCCCCCTACTGACCCCGGGCTCTCGGGCAGTGTCAGAGTTTCCAAATGGTCAGTCCACCCCTGCCCTGAACTCTCCCTAATGTTTTCCTATGTGTCCATGTACACTATGTCGTTTACAGGCAGTTGAGTTTACAATCTTTTTTTTTACGCACCAAACTTGCGGTCAAGAGTAGATTTTATCAGCGTTTCAAACGCTTGTAAACGTGGCTAACTGCATTTATAAGCATTTGCGTTTAGAAGCGTTTTTTAACTGTTCCATATGCAGATGCTGTCCAGAGCCTTTATTCATCATCAGAAATGCATGCAAAGCATTGCCGGTATACCAGCGCAGTCAGTTCCCGGTTTCGTGTGAAGGAAACAATGGTAGAACGTGCCGCAATATGCTCATGATGGGATCCATAGTGAGTACAACCAGAAAAGACAGGTCATCTCAACACATACTGCTCTCTCTGCTTCTGCTTTCTCTATTCCTCTCAAAATGTCTGAAATAGTTAATTTTTTACTGTTTATCAGTGCATTCTGGGCATTTTCGAAGGTCTCCTGAGGTTATCTTAAAAAAAATTCTTCTAAACACAAAGGCTCATAAACGGGTATGCAAACACAGTTAAACAGCCGTTTTTTTAACCTACATTTTCCAGCAGTCAGTTTCCATCGTTCAGAAGAGTTTTCCAAGCGTCCCATGTACATGAACCCTTATGTTTCTGAACTTTCTGACGTTTCTGAACTTTGTCAGACATTCTGAATGGGCAGAATAAGCTGAAAAAAACCCCTTTGATTTCAATACAAGGAAGCAATTGTCTAAATGAGGATGGCAGGAATGCAATCAGATCCTTTGAGACTTCATTAGTACTAAATTCATTAGGACTTTCTCCAAACCAGTATGGCTTTTAAATCATCGAGTTTTGACACATCAACCCTCTCAAGCACCTTGTTGTCACGGAGATGCCAACAATATTTCAGAAGATCATATTTATCTGCATTGCAACAAAATCATTTTCCCTTCCAAATTAATAGGTATGTTCAGATTTCCTTGGCTGCTGCAATGCAGGCTTTCTCCTTGACTTTGTATTGGTTAACAGAAAACATTCCAGCACAACTCTTTACAAGCGGTTTGATGTCAAGCAATAAATCCAAGACAAATGATACAGCAATTAATTCTATTGTCAACAAAACCACCTCTAGGCACTTTACTTCTTTTTATCCTATGTTCTATTGAATTACTAGTAACTTTGATATGAATAAATCATTTCAAAATCAAAAGATTACTTTTAATACATTGAAAGGAACTGTAGAAAAATAAAACCTATTCAGATTTTCTTTGTTCTTAATAATTAGGCTCAAGTTTGCAAAAGAATCTTTGTATATTGAGAAATGCTTTAAAATTTAAATGGTTATGGCAACGTTGGCAAAAATTTGCATAAAGTGACGTAAGCAATTATTGTTGATAAAACTCAAAGCGAAAAAGATGCATGCAAGTGTTATAATAAAGGGAACATCATGGACCTACACAAAGAGCTTGAAGACACTTTAACACCAGTGAAGAGTAAGAGGAAAACTCAACACTCTTTGGTTCTATCCATCCATTGTGTGGGTCACTTCAGTCAAATAGAAGAATCCTACACTCAACATAAAGGTCCAACTGTGACAACAATGCTGTATTTTTTTTTCCATAATATTTTTATTGAGAAAAAAAGAAAGCATTACAACACTGTAAATCTTAGGTATAGCATAGTGTATGCATCAATATCCAGGAGTATAATTCAGATTTATTTTTTTTTTTTATTTCAGGTACTAATATAGCGCTGTCAATTTACACAGTGCTTTACATATATATTGTACAGTCACATCAGTTCCTAACCCTCAAAGGGCATACAATCTAAGGTCCCTAACTCACCTTCATATACAAGGGCCAATTAACCTACCTGCATATCTTTGGAGTGTGGGAGGAAATCAGAGTACCCGGAGGAAACCCATGCAGGCACAGGGAGAACATGCAAACTCCAGTCAGGAGGTGCCGTGGCTGGGTTTCGAACCAATGACCCTAGTACTGCCAGGCGGAAGGGCTAACCATTTAGCCACTGTGATGCCCAGATGAGTCGTATGGACATGGGTGACCTGTTACATAAAGAACTTCAAGTCAACATATGCGCTCTGAACTCCGAAAGTCCTCAATAGTCATCCTCTCGGAGGGAGGTATCTTAATCTCCAGGGAATAGGGCGGCTGGAACAAATATGCTGTGTGATCAGTAGATCGTTTGTATGTGTATATAAATAATAATACAAATAAACAAAAAACCCAAAGAGAAGAGGACAGGGTGTGTATACTAAAGCAAGCTGGTGCTAAGCCGAATCAGCCGGCAGGGGAAGATAGGTTGGGTCTACCTGTTGGGGTTCCTTTTACAGCATAAATAATAGTGGAGGGTAGGGAAAGAGGAAAGAGAAGAGAAGAAAAGAAGAAAGGGAAGCGAAGGGGGGGGGGAAGGGGGGGTGAAGAGGAAAAGAGGGAAAGAGGGGGGTTTGGGGAGTTAGAAGGTGTGTGGGGGGGGGGGGGAATAATGCTATATTTAACCTCTTTGCCTACAACGGTTTCTGTCCGCCATACATTGCAGGTGGGTGGGCGGTAGTTAACCACTTGCCCTCCAGAGGATTTACCCCCCCTTCTTGACCAGGCCATTTTTGCAATACGGCGCTGCGTTACTTTAACTGACAATTGCGCTGTCATGCAACACTGCACCCAAATGATATGTACATCCTTTTGTTTCCCACAAATAGAGCTTTCTTTCAGTACTATTTGATTGCCTTTATTTTGTGCGCTATAAACAAAAAAAGATTGACAATTTTGAAAAAAAAACAATTTTTTTATCTTTTTGCTATAAAACATATCCAGTTAAAAAAATGTTCAAAATCAAATTTCATCATAAATTTAGGCAAAATGTATTCTGCTACATGTCCTTGCTACAAAAAATCCCAATATGTGTAAATTAATTGGTTTACGTGAATGTTATAGCATTTATAAATGGAGATATATACACTGGAATTTAAAAAAAAATTTTTTTTTGCTAATAATGGCGGTGATCAGCGACTTATAGTGGGACTGCAGGACTGCAGCGGGCATTCTGACACTGGGGGGAACTGACTTGGTGTCACTGACATCCCCAGTGACACCAATACAGCGATCAGTGCTAAAAAAAAAAGCACTGACACTGTACTAATGGCATTAGGCAGGAAGGGGTTAACGTGGGGCTATCAAAGGGTTAACTGTGTGCTGTGTGTGTGCTTTACACTGTAAGCACACTGCTTTGTATGGCTGTGCTATGCAGAGACATACAAAGCAGTCTGCAGGAGCTGACAGGGCAGAGACCTGTGCTGTTTATATACAGGTCTCTCCCCCATCACTGATACTCAGCAATCGCAAGGTGCCGGCCGGGAATCATCGTCTGGGATCCGCTGATTGACAGCTGAGGCCACTATTGGCACACGCCACCCAGAGGTGGACTGACAATTCATGGGGCCCCCCAGGCAATAGGGGATCATGGGGCCTCTGTGTCCTTGCCCAAACTCAAAAAAGCCTATGAAAAAGGTACCAGGGGCATCTTATGGGGTTCCCTACTGACCCCGGGCCTCGGGCAGTGCCCGAGTTTCCAAATGGTCAGTCCGCACCTGGCGCCACCCTACCCAGAACTGCAAAAGCACGTATATATACACGTGATTTTTGCACACCGTGCCGCCCTTCTGCTATAGGGCAGCACAGAAGCTGTTAAGCGACGTACCCGTACGTTGCGGTCTACTTTCTGGTTTCACCTCTTGATTACTCTAAATATTAGCCCCTTCCCAGCCAGTGTCATTAATACAGTGACAGTGTATAGTTACATATCACTGTGTTAATGTCACTGGTGATATCAGTGGCAGTTAGTCAGCTCCCATTCAGTGTCAGATTGCCTTCCACACTATCACTGTCCCATTATAAGTCATTGATCATGGCCATTAATAGTAGTAAAAAAATCCAGTATATATATACTATAGTTTGTAGGCGCTTTCACGCAAACCAATCAATATACACTTATTGGGATTTTTTTTAATCAAAGACATACAGAATACATTTTCCTCTAAATTTATGAATTTTTTTTCAATTGTAATAAAATCAAAAGATGCTTCAACAAAGTATTAGTTTAGGGGTGTGCACACTTATGCAAACATATTATTTTAGTTTTTTATTTTTACTTCCCACCACCTAAAAGATTTCAGTTTGTTGTTCAACTGAGTTGTACAGTTTATAGGTCACATTGAAAGGTGGAAAAAGTTCTTAAATTATTTATCTTTGTCTCATTTTTTACATCACAGAAACCTGACATTTTAACAGGGGTGTGTAGACTATTATATCCACTGTACAGCATGTAGATTTGGAGGAAATTGTTACTTTTTATCACTGAAGTTGGAGTTACAGTTGAAATATTTGATACAATAATGAAGGCAAAATTATCTGAATGAGAAACTCCTTTTGAAGTAACATGGGCAGAATCCCTATGTGCCATGGTGCCCTGGCTAGCGACTCCTTTTGAAGTAACATGGGCAGAATCCCTATGTGCCATGGTGCCCTGGCTAGCGACTCCTTTTGAAGTAACATGGGCAGAATCCCTATGTGCCATGGTGCCCTGGCTAGCGACTCCTTTTGAAGTAACATGGGCAGAATCCCTATGTGCCATGGTGACCTGGTTAGCGACTCCTTTTGAAGTAACATGGGCCGAATCCCTATGTGCCATGGTGCCCTGGCAAGCGACTCCTTTTGAAGTAATATGGGCGGAATCCCTATGTGCCATGGTGCCCTGGCAAGCGACTCCTTTTGAAGTAACATGGGCAGAATCCCTATGTGCCATGGTGCCCTGGCTAGCGACTCCTTTTGAAGTAACATGGGCAGAATCCCCATGTGCCATGGTGCCCTGGCTAGCGACTCCTTTTGAAGTAACATGGGCAGAATCCCTATGTGCCATGGTGCCCTGGCAAGCGACATCCAGAATTTCAAATTGCCGATATTTGAAGTGTTTAGTTTTAAAGCGGTATTAAACCAAAAAGCAAACATTTAGTGTATTGTAGCTTACCATTTCTTAGTTGTGATGGCTGCATTCTGCTTCTCTTTAAGGCTTCCTTTGTTCTATTTTCATCTGGTGATCCAGACAGTAAGTCTGTTATTTTTCAAAAAAGCAATTTCTCTTTCAAATGTATCAGTTACATGGATGAGACAAACCATTAAACACTGACAAGGATGCTTACAATGATCAGCTTTTTTAAAATGTATGCAAAAACCTTTATCGCAAAAAGGTAAAAATCTGTTTGCTGTAACTAATAAAGTGTTAGCTGGAGTTTGACTTCAATTTGTTAGTGTATTTTAATCTGATAGTTCATCTAACATTCTCCCCCCACAGACTAACAATGCTGTTGTGCAAATGTGCCCCAGTGCTCCTTCATCCAGAGTGGGGGCACTCTAATACAGGAGGTCTGTTACTGACCAGTTCAGCAGGTGAAAACAGAGGGGAAAAAGCCTAAAAACAAAACAAATGCAGTCACCGCATCTAAGGATTGGTAAGTTGTAATATACAGGCGTACCTCGGTTTACAAAGGCCTGAAAATCCATTGAAAATAATGGTTCAGTTTACAAATTTTTTTCACAATACGAACAGATTAATTTGTTTTTAATGCATTTACAAATTTTTCTAAATCATGTCCCTGTACAGTATTTATGCCTTTCAAGTGCACTTTATAAAGAGTTTTGAATAGACAAGCCTTTTTTTTTTCCTTTTTTCTGACCTCCGGAACGGATTAATTGGTTTTCAATGCATTCCTATGGGAAACGAGTTTGGTTTACAAATTTTTCGCAATACAAAAAGTCCTGCGGAACGCATTAAATTTGTAAACCGAGGTACACCTGTATTACATTTTTGGTTTCAGGTCCAATACCGATTTAAGGTCAGATTTAAGATCACTGCTATGCTAGATTTCAACAGCATGTGGCGCTGCAAGCCTAACTTGTAATTGAAGTCCCTCTTTTCATCCAGTAAAAACTGCTCTATGGTTGCAGAATTACAAGTAGTTTACAGATTTCCCGGCAGACACTGATTTACCAAAGCCTAATGCAAAGTGATTTTATGTTAAAAAAAAAACGTTCATTCGCATGTCTGTGGATCTCCGTTCATCTCTGGAACCTGCCTGCAAAAATGCATTCTCACACTGATTTGTGTCCCTCTACTGATATGCAATTTGTCCTTCAATAATCTCCAGTCATTAAAGTGACCAATCAGGTTCTTCAGACTGCTGCAGGAAGCAAAGTTCATGCAGGAGGGAGGACAAGACAACCAGGAACTTTCATGTACTTATAGAAACTTTAATAATAGGGCTGTGAAAATCTTTAGTAATAAGTACCCTGTGGCCTTATAGAAGAAAAAAAAGAGCAAAATGATAAAAAATAATGTAAAGGACTATGTACATTTGTAATTAGTCCACTGATGTCCCAAAAGATAATAATATATGAATTTTCTGCTTACAAGACTCCTATCACCAATCTCCCCTCTTCTAATTGATCCGTCCTTAATTGAAAGGCTTTATCAGCCTGGTAAGTAAATATAACACCCCGACCTCACCACTGCAATTAAAAAATCATGTGATTTGTGTGCAATTTCAGCGCAATTTCAGATACGATTTCTAAGGACTTTATTGCAACTTGTGAAGATTTTCAACAATTTCTTGCAATTTTCAGTGCGATTTCCATTATATTGTATGTATATGAAATCGCAACAAAACTGCAGAAAAAGTAATGCAGGAACTACTTCAGAAATCGCGCTACAACAAATTTCACATATTAAGATATTGACATTTACATTCATTAGATGTGATTTCAGGTGTGATTTCAATTCGCAAATCATGCCTGAAATCGCACTGGTTTCACCAGGCACTAAGCCCCTGGTTACATCAAAACGGATTTTGAAATCGTACGACTTACAGTGAATTAAATTTCAAATTTCAGGTACAATGTCTAATGCCAATTGTCTATGCCTTTCCCCCTATGTTTCAAAATTAATAAAATGTTTGAACAAGATCTTAATGCAAGGCTGACAATTGGGGGATCGTATTCTCAATGTTATCATTCTTTTCTGTTTTATGATTGAACAGTTCAAAAATGTGCTGTATTGATGGCTTAAATACAGTTTGACTGTCTAGACTCCACACAGTCCAATAATTCTATTTTGGTTAAATTAAGGGCGTGGCACTTGGTTTAGATCTCTGTGTCCTTACTGTGAAAGTTCATTTTGAAAAATCAGACATATTGTAAACATCTGCAATCGCCTGAATGTTTATTTAATTTGTACTTCAAATAAAAATGTAAGTTGATAAATTTCAAATTTCAGGCAACCTGCCAATTTCCTTGTGACTTGCAAGACATCTG
Source organism: Staurois parvus (assembly GCF_062004578.1). Taxonomy (NCBI): domain Eukaryota; kingdom Metazoa; phylum Chordata; class Amphibia; order Anura; family Ranidae; genus Staurois; species Staurois parvus. The sequence goes on along the minus strand of NW_028318862.1, from coordinate 659,376 downwards.
ACACAGATGGCTATGCAAATCGCATGAAAAGTAGTGCATGTACTACTATAGAAATGGGTGCGGCTCTGACCACCTTGGAACTGCACCAATATGATCACTCTAATAGCGGACAATAGGGTGCCACTTGGGCCTACAGTTTGCAAGTCACCTGGCATGCAAAGTCGTACCTGATGTGACCAGGGGCTAACTGATCAATACTAAAATTATCAGCTGCCTATCAGCCTTATAATCAATGTGCAATTAAGTACATTTTTTTTAGCCAAGTACTAATATGCTGCACTTTAAAAAAATACAGTAATGGCACAATACAATATTATGGGTAAATAGTTTTCAGAAGGAGACTAACAAATATGATTCCCCCAAATGTATGTATGTGTTGTTTCACTACAAATGTATACACACACACAGGGCTGGTGCTAAAATTATTTTGTGCCCTAGGCAAGACCAGCTATTTGCACCCCCCCCCCAAAAAAAAAAACAAAATTCATAAATAATTTCAAAAACAGTAGAAAATATTAATTCAACAAAACAAGAAACTGTTAAATTTCTTTTAACTTGCAAAAATAAGTGCCATAAAATGCCACTAGCACCAATATTAAAGACAAAATCAGTGTCACGGATGGACTGTATCTGTGGCTGGCAGTGGCAGGGTGACAGTTGCAGTGAGTGGATGATGATGGAACCCAATGGGGGAGATAAAATGCTGTGACAGCAGGCAGCTAAACTGTGAGATTCCACACAGTGACAGATCCAACACAACACACCACCACCAACACTAACACAGATCAGCAGCCCAGCAGGCACTAGAAGAGATTGTGATGATGTCATCACTCACTGATATATTGCACATGTGATGGATGTACGGCTGGCCAGGTCACACTCACACAGAAACGAGGCATCAGAGTCAGACATTACCTTCCTCTGCAGGCGCAGCTTCACCTAATGAATGGGAAGAGAAGGGCTAGAACTCTACAGTGAGAAGCAGCTGCGAGCGGCTTGCAAATAAGGGACTGAATCTGAGAGGAACACTGGAAGGAGCTGCAGCTCAGCTGCTACACTGGCCCCAGACACCCGGCATCTTCCTCTGTCCTTTCTTCCTCCCCTCTGCCGCCCCTCCTCTCAGCTGAACGATCATTCATGATGTGGCGGCATCCCACACAGAGAGAATGATGGCCTGTGCTGCTCCCAGGTGCCCCAAGATAGCAGTGCAACCTAGGCGGTCACCTAGTTTGCTTAGTGGTAGCACCGGCCCTGTACACACAGGATTATGACTAAAAAGAAACACATTAGAGACCAAAAAAAGAGTAGAGAAGAGAGTAAAACTGTTTCCACATTAACTGACCTTCTAAAAAAAGATTGAAAACCATGTTTTCAGAATGAAATTTGGTTATCATGTTGATACTCTGTGGACTAATTTTTCTTATACAAGAAGTCATAATCACTGATTTAAATTATTTAAAATGTGTGAGTTGTCTTTAGGCATGGCTAGAATGTTGCTACGTATGTAGGAAGTTGAATTTTGTTGTCCGATAATTTTTGCATCGATATGAGACTAGCAAAAACACCAGGCAACCTTGTGTCTGATTTTCTCATCATATGCATTAGCCATAAGGGAATTTTCTCCAGAGCTGGAATGAGTGAATGAGAGCTGTGTTGACTTCCATCAGTTTTCAGAGAAAGTTTGACTGACAATTAATCTGTTATGCAACACTATACCCAGATGAATGTTATATCATTGTTTTGACAATAGAATTTTCTTTTGGTGACATTTGATAACCACTGTTTTTTTTTCTATAAAAAGTAAAAAAAAAAAAAGAAGACGTCTAGAAATTTTGAAAAAAAATTGGTTTCCCTTACTTTTTGTTAAAATAAAAATGCCAGAATAGTACAAAAACTCCCAAAGGAGCACCTTTTTTGGAAAGTGGATACACCAAGGTGATCTCATTTTTTTCCCAAATGAATAAACATGCTGGTACTGAGGGGGTTAAAGAGGTTCTAAAGGCAGACGGGTTTTACCTTAATACTTTCTATGAATTAAGATAAAAAACCTTCTAGGTGCAGCTCCCGCCTCAGCCCCCCACTCCCATACTTAGCTGATCCAGCATTGTGCATGAGATTGTCAGCTCTCCCGGATCTGTGTCTCCTCATTAGCTCCCACAGCAGCAAGAGCCATTGGCTCCTGCTGCTGTCAATCACAGCCAGAGATTGACAGCAGCAATCTCCTATCTCAGAGGCAATTTTACCTAGTTGTCCCATTGCCTACTCCAATAATAGAGTCATTTTTTAAAATTTATATTAAAATAAAATTTCCAGTGTTTTTGAACTTCAGACTGTGTTAGAGTTTAAATCACATATATTAAAATGCTGCACTTCAATGCACATATAATATACAAAGTCAGGGAGCAATATATTTAGCTTGAATTTTTTCTGTAGATAGCTTTTCTGTAAATATTACATATATTTAACCTCTTGGCACGGGCACCTTTTGGTCCTTTAAGGGCGGTTTTGCAATCATGTGACCACTGTGATTGGCTGTTACAGGGGTTACATGATCAGAAAGCTCCCGATAGCAAGTAGAGATCGGGAGCTTTCTGTTAGCCACCTTTAACTGTGCCAGGAGCGCACATGGTGTGAATTCTCAGCACCGTTATTTTTTTCATTGGGTATGCATATATGTGGACTCTCTGCATTGAGGCCCACCAGCCAAGAGGCTGCAAATATGCGTGCTGGCCAGCAAGAGAAGTTAAATTATAATAAACTTAAAGAAGAATTGCAATTATTGTTAATATATTGGCTCCCCCTCCTGTATTAAAGATAAATGCCAAGCTCTACATATGGTTTCTATGCTCCAGTGTTGTCCCCAGCTTCCCCCTCCATCCAGTGCTTTCTATTCTATTCAGATTGGATAACAGTTAACCTTCAGTTAAAAATATTGAAACAGAATAAGGCCAACAGATAAATATCGTACAAAACAATTGTAGGCCCATGATGGTGATTGCAAAAAAAAAAGGGGGGCTTGCAACTCAGGCGAGACACAAATTAGAGAAGGCACATATTAAGGACATATATTACTGTATACAAAAGATGTAATCATCCCAGGGAGTGAGATAACCCTTGTGTGTGAAACACCACAAAATACATGAAAAACAGAAGTCAAGGGGTACATATCCCAAACCCCTGAAAGCAGTCCAAGTATTAAAACACTTAAAATCTGCTCCAGGTAGTTGCAGGATGCAAAATTGAAGGGTGCTACACCACCCTTTTGAAATCACAATAGGACATAGACCATCAGGAGGCAAGTGAAGAGGAAGGAAAAGAAGGGGGAAAAGAAAGGAAGAAAGAAAGAACAAGGAAAGGAACTCAAGAAGCCCACATGCCAGGCCCACCACTCCCAGCAAAGAGGGATGTAATATTAAGATGGAGTCTTTAAGTAATTAATCCACATGGTCCAGATGTACTGAAACCTAGTTGTGGTATCATGTAAGATGCTAACCATCTTCTCGTTGATCATAATCCAGGAAAGTTTGTGTTTTATCAATGAGAAGTCCACCACTGGGCTTTTCCAGGCAATTGCTATTTTAGCTGCTAGAAACATGAAATGTATAAGAGTCTGGAGGGGTCTGGATACATCAGCTACTGGTTCATTCAGAAGCGCAATTGTGGGGTTTTTGATGATGTTTATCATGGTCACCGTAAAAATCAGGGCATGAACTCATATCCAAATCCTCCTTACAATGTTCCATGTGTGGTGGACTTACCCTATTTACCCAAAAATAGGGTACGTCCACCACACATGGAACATTGTTTATCCTTGCCCGCAACCTCAGAAACAGAGTCAGGAGGAACCAGGATACAATTCTGACTGGTGATCAAGAACCAGGTACTAACGGGAGAGCACCTTATAGCCTGCTTCTACAAGGGAGACATTCATAATGCCTTTGTGAATTCACAAAGACCAGTCCCTCCACTCCTCCTTATCTATCTCCAAGCCTATATCCCTTTCCCAAATCAGCATATGTAACAGTTTGCCTGGGGTGGTGACAAACAACTTAGACAGACTTGAGATGCCCCTTCTCTGAGCCTCATCATGAAAACATCTGCTTTCAAAAGCCATTGGGGTGGTGATATCAACAATATTTCATTGTAGGGAGCGGAGAAAATGGAGAATTTGCTGCAGGTGATAAAGCTCATTATCAGGCACCCTGAGCTGTTGTGTAAAATAGGTAATGGGGCATATCCCTTATGGTCCAGAAAGTGGCTGCTGATACGATAAAGGCCTTTATTTTTCCACCATTGGAACTCAGTTGGCCTTATTCTAACCATTTTCTGTAAGCATCAGTAACTATACAATACCCAATCTCAACTGCAGATTCGGCTTCTAGTGGCTGTGGATTGATAGTCTGGCTTGCTGGCTCTAGTGTTCCTGCACTCAAATGACCAAATCCATAGTAACGTCAAGCCAGCAACTCAGTATAGTCCATAAAATCCAAATATTTATTGGCTACATACTATAAACACACTGGTAACAAGCTACCTCATTTTGGCTGTGACAGCCTTCTTCATAGCATTTTCAGTGAGCCTTACCTGCTGTTGGCACACACCCTGGGGTATATCATCACACATTCTGGTATCACAGTACTCCAGGAATTAGCATGGTTTACATGTCATTACCCATTCAGAAGTTATGACTGCCTTCTGCCGCCTTCAGGAAAGAAGAGGAAGGACCCATCACATCACCAGACCAGCTAGAACAGTGCAGTAAAAATGGTGTATAGGGGATTTAAAAAGAAAAAAAAATGTGGACCTTCTGCAAAACAGGCAGGCGACATATCTAGGCTAGGCAGGAGCTATGTCCTAGCTCACCTCTCCTTCATCCATCTCATTGGACAATTCATCATCAACATCATTAGCTCCATCTAGTGAGAATAAAGCTGACCCAGGAAGCTGTGACACTTTTTTTGGACCTTTTCCAAACCAGGCAGGTGACATATCTACTGTAGGCTAGGTAAGAGCCATATTCTGGCTCACCAATGCAGCTTCATGCCACCTCTCTTTCAGCCTTCTCATTGAACAATGCATCGTCAACATCATTAGCTCCATCTAGTGAGAAGAAAGCTGACCCAGGAAGCTGTGACACTTTTCTTGGACCTTTTCCAAACCAGGCAGCTGACATATCTACTGTAGGCTAGGTAAGAGCCATATTCTGGCTCACCAATGCAGCTTCATGCCACCTCTCTTTCAGCCTTCTCATTGAACAATGCATCATCAACATCATTAGCTCCATCTAGTGAGAAGAAAGCTGACCCAGGAAGCCGTGACACTTTTCTTGGACCTTTTCCAAACCAGGCAGGTGACATATCTACTGTAGGCTAGGTAAGAGCCATATTCTGGCTCACCAATGCAGCTTCATGCCACCTCTCTTTCAGCCTTCTCATTGAACAATGCATCATCAACATCATTAGCTCCATCTAGTGAGAAGAAAGCTGACCCAGGAAGCCGTGACACTTTTCTTGGACCTTTTCCAAACCAGGCAGGTGACATATCTACTGTAGGCTAGGTAAGAGCCATATTCTGGCTCACCAATGCAGCTTCATGCCACCTCTCTTTCAGCCTTCTCATTGAACAATGCATCATCAACATCATTAGCTCCATCTAGTGAGAAGAAAGCTGACCCAGGAAGCCGTGACACTTTTCTTGGACCTTTTCCAAACCAGGCAGGTGACATATCTACTGTAGGCTAGGTAAGAGCCATATTCTGGCTCACCAATGCAGCTTCATGCCACCTCTCTTTCAGCCTTCTCATTGAACAATGCATCATCAACATCATTATCTCCATCTAGTGAGAAGAAAGCTGACCCAGGAAGCTGTGACACTTTTCTTGGACCTTTTCCAAACCAGGCAGATGACATATCTACTGTAGGCTAGGTAAGAGCCATATTCTGGCTCACCAATGCAGCTTCATGTCACCTCTCTTTCAGCCTTCTCATTGAACAATGCATCATCAACATCATTAGCTCCATCTAGTGAGAAGAAAGCTGACCCAGGAAGCTGTGACACTTTAATCTAGCAAAAAGGTATGTAAATCACAAGACCATAGCTGACCAGAATTGCTAATATACTAATAGAAATGTTACTATATAAAGAATGTATTTCTGTGTACATAACTGCTTGCTTGGTGTTCCACTTTAAACAAAACTTGGCCAGGAGTGGAAACATTATCAATACTCAATGCAATGATAAATAAATCTGCACATTTCTTGCCTGCGTTTCTTTTAAATAGGGTTCATTAGGTAAGTCTGCTGCTTAGCAGAATTTGCACTTGGAATCATTCTGGGCTTAATGCATTTTTCACCACGTCGGCTGCATGAAAACGCAGACTGAAATAAAGGTCAGCCACTCGAAATGTATTTTCATTGAGCAGAATATTTATGTACAATGGGTACTGTACCTTGGCAATGATTTTACACTATATACTCATAAATGCATGACAAGTATAATTATCTAAACTTAAAAGTATAATTAGTCAAAGTGTTGATGGTTTCCAACAAGGAAATAGCTAAGCACGTAACAGCTGTGTCCATCTTTTTGAGTTGTTTCTACTGCACATAATTAAATTAAATGTTTATGTGACACATAACAGATTTCACATTTGTTCTTCTCCACTAGGCAGTACGTGACAAAAAAAAAGCCATTTTATGGTCTACAGGAAAATAATAATAAAAGCTAAACAAACTACCTAAAATAAACTCTGACTAATATTGCTTTGGCAGACAATATCAATGCTTTGGATTAAAAAAAATAAGGTTTCATGGAGGTTTGAGAGTTTTTTTTCTGTAGGGTGGGATGCTGACCAAGGCTAGGTAGAACCTTAACTGTACAGTAAGTCATCCAATCTGTAGATTTAATAATCTATGGGGTCATCAGATATGCATAGAGCAGTCATGTAAGCCTGTGGCCATTCTGTCATAATACTACCCATTGTTACACCATACTTCACTAAAGCAAGAATAAATGATTTTGGGATCTGATTTATTCTCCTTGATGTAGCATTCATCAAGTACTGCTTGGCTTGGTGGAGCTAAATTGATGGAATTCACATTGTGGCAGTGTGACATTGGATGTCTGACTAATTTCCGTGAGAGAATTAATGGTTGTGATGCTTCAATTCAATCTAACATGCTGGTGGCCACAGAGAAAATTGTTATCTTAGATTTAATTGTATATATTATGACAGGGAGTATTTAGACAGATCTATACTCCAAACCCACCAACCATAATCAGGTGTAATGTGGAATTATTCCTCCCATGAATATAAAAGATTGAGCACTATTCATCCTACAGACACAAATGATGAGGCACTATTCCCCTCATTGATACCAATGATGGGGAGCTATTTCTCTCACCAACATCGATGATAGGACATTATTCCTCTCACTGACACCAACAATGGGATATAGTTCCTCCTACTGGCACCAGTGATTGGTAACAATTCTCTCCACTGACACCACACCATGGACATTATTCCTCCCATAAATATAAATGATTGAGCTCTATTCCTTTTACTGACAGCAATGATGGGGCACTATTCTTCTCACTGATACAAATGATGGGGAACTATTATTCCTCCTACTGACCACAGGTGCTATGTAAAATGTTTACTTCTACTGACACTGGGTCATTTTCTACTCCCACTGGCTACAGTCCAGCCCCCCTAAAGTCTGAAGGACATCTAACTGGCTCTTTGTTTAGAAAGTTTGGAGACCCCTGATGTAGAAAGTCTGAACAGAAAGGCTAAACCAGGAAGAAATGCTTCTTTGTCACAATTACACTTCTACTTTAATAAAAGTTAGTATATTCAAACCTGTCCTTATCTAAATATACCCGTAGGGAAAGGAGAGCACCTACTACATCCGAATTGTTATAAATACCAACACAAACAATAAGCCAGTATATACACCTATTCTTACAGAAATAAATCATAATACCATTGTTGATGGGTAATCTATATCCAGAGGAGAGGGATAGAGCTATTGGTGTTGAAATTCAACCTGTCTTGTGATAGCACAACCCTCCCATCTGGTTCAAGACCATCAATCTTTCTTGCTACAGATATGTAGTGCAGGCAAACACCCCTCCATGTGGCAATAACTTTCACCACTGATGGACGAGCCCTACACATCACCATATCCACAAAAAATTTGTAACTGGCTAATGGGATCACCACATTTGCAAGTAAAAATGTGCAATTCTTATTGTCCTAAAAAATACTTTTTAGGGAGAAGTGACCATGTGTTCCCAAAAAAAGTGCTCAAATGAAAGTAACCAAACCCTACATGTTTTGCTAAAAGGCAGAGCTTAGTCAAGGGTAGTGTAAAGTAGGGGTGGACTGACCATTTGGAAACTCGGGTACTGTCCAAGGGCCCGGGGTCAGTAGGGGGCCCCATGAGATGCCCCTGGTACCTTTTTCATAGGCTTTTTTGAGTTTGGGCAAGGACACAGGGGCCCCATGATCCCCTATTGCCCGGGGGCCCCATGAGTTGTCAGTCCGCCCCTGGTGTAAAGTGAATGAAAGCGAGCAACAAAAATTGTTAAGCAATGTCCTGACCACATGGTGAGGAAACGGCATCATTTGTTTGTATTTTCTCCTATTTATAAGTTGGCTGACCAAAATGGCCACCAGGTACGTGACGTGATGATGTTATGATGTACATGCATCATCACGCATGCGTGTCATTACGCTAATGATGTCACCAGCGCCATCTTAACCATACTGACTTCTGCACATGCTCAGTGTGGATGTAACAACACCATCTTGAGGATGAATATCAGGAAGCATCACCTGAAATTACATTTTGATGGGATTAATAAGGAAATTGCAACACCAATAGATCTATCCTCTCCTCTGGATATAGATTACCCATTAACAATGGCATTTATTATTTTTTTCTATACCAGTAGGTGTGGCTTAAAGTGGTTGTAAAGGCACAAGTTTTTTTTACCTTCATGCATTCTATGCATAAAGGTAAAAAACCTTCTCTGTCCAGCAACCCCTCCTAACACTCACCTAAGCCCCCTCTAGATCCAGCAATGTGCACGGGAGTCTCTGCTATCCTGGGACTCCTTCTCCTCATTGGCTGCTGTCAATCAAAGCCAGTGAGCCAATGAGAAAAGAGAGGTGTTGGGGCCGAGACGCGGCTCCGTGTGTACACGGACACATGGAGCAGCGGGTGCCCCTATAGCAAGCTGCTTGCTGTAGAGGCACCAAACAGGAGAGAGAGGCCAGGAGAGCCTGCGAGGAACCAGAGAAGAGGAGGATCCAGACTGCTCTGTGCAAAACCACTGCACATAGCAGGTAAGTATAGGCATGTTTGTTATTTTCAGAAAAAACAAATGTAAGCCTTTAGTATTGCGTTGTTTGTGTTGGTATTTATAACAATAGGGATCACATACATTGCAATGTAGTAAGTGCCCTCCCTATGGGTATATTTAGATAAGGACAGTTTTGAAAATACTAACTTTTATTAATTCCTCAATAAAGGTTATATTTTAACAGTGGGCTTTTTGGTGCGTAGGGACACGCACCCTCGTACAGTTGAGACATTATTTGCTCCTTTGGTTTTCTCTGAGATTCTCTTCACTTTCTCTAGAAGGCAGCCAGGTTTTTTTTAATAAAACACCTACTATATCTAAAGAGACAGACATATGAGGCATTCAGATACATATCTAGGATTTATAAGAAACATACACAATGTTGGTGGGAAGTGGCAAGCTTGAAGATGTATATTAAAAAGAAAATTTCAGTGAGGAGTCTAAGAATTTTGATTAAACCACATTCTCATCCAGAAAATGTAGAATTTATGAAAGGGTGGACACAAAATGCTTTCAGAATGATGAAATACATCCATGACTTTGAAAAAACTCAAATTTACAGAGCTTAAGAAACAACTCAAGGAGGAACAAGGCAACATTCTCAAATTTAAGGACCACTCAGAATTTAAGAAAGTAGAGGAAAGACTGCAAAAACAAGTAGAGGAACACAAAGAAATGATTAAGATCAAGAAACATAAAAAGTTTATTAAAGACTCATCATGATTTTGCAAATAGCAGAGTGTATAGCTGGTCTCATAAGAACTTTAAGACCTCTTCCCAGACAGCATCTATACCTGATTCTGATACATCTTCCGATACATGCCTCCCCCCTCTGCCAATCCCTTCACTGGCTCCCGATTGCCCAACGCATCAAATTCAAACTGCTAACTCTGACCTACAAAGCCATTCACAATGCCGCCCCAAACTACATAACTGACCTGATACCCAAATACTACCCTACCCATGCCCTCCGCACCTCACAGGACCTCCTACTCTCTAGCTCCCTGGTCTCCTCCTCCCACGCCCGATTTCAGGACTTCTCTAGAACTTCCCCCATCCTCTGGAACTCCCTACCCCAATCCATCAGACTGTTACCTACCCTCCTCACCTTTAGGTGCACCCTGAAAACCCTCCTTTTCAGGGAAGCCTACCCCAACCTCACCTAACACCTGACCCCACCTAACAACTAACCTCCTCCACTCCTCCCACCACTCCATTCCCCACAGCCATTTCCTCCTGTACCACCTTCCCCTCCCTCCTAGATTGTAAGCTCGAAAGAGCAGGGCCCTCGAACCCCTCGTGTATTGTATTGTTACTATCTCGTCTCATGTTCTGTCCCCCTTGCTACTGTACAGCGCTGAGCATACCCTTTGGCGCTATATAAATACTGTATAATAATAATAATCTAGAGAATTGGAAAGTGCTGGTACTAAAGAAGGAAGTGAGACACTGAGTGAATCAAATGATAGTAGAAATGAACCCAGGTTTACACCTAGAGGAGAACGGGGAAGAAGAGGTTATTCCAGACCCCCAGAGGATTCCAAGGGAATTTTTTAGGAACTCCCATTTAACATCTGGGGAGTCGTGACCAATGGGGCTACACAGACACCAAGAGGGGCACAAAATGACAAATCCCTCTATGCAGACAACCACCCACAAAATTGATCTACAGAGTTTTAATATTTCCAATGTCCTTGATGGATGACCATCTATGGATATTAAAAAGGGGATTGTCCTATATACCAACACAGGACTTTAACCTTTTTGAATGGATCAAGGACCTTAATCTTTTTGCCAGAAAATTGGCATTAAAGAAGGAATATAAAGATAAACTCACTCAAAACCTAGAATTAACCACATCTAGAGATACTGAGGCATTAGGACTACTGGAGTCATTACAAGCTGAGGAAAGAGAAGGAACCCTGTGCAGGGACCTTTTTCAATATTTAAGCCTAGGAGTGATTATACTCCACCATTCACTCAAGGAAGTAGTATTCAACTTTTCATCAAGTTAGTTTAAAAAGACCTAAATATAATGTGTGAGGACAAACACAAGAGAGGAAAGTCATTTAATATGACATATGCTGAGTTGAGGGCTTTGAAGGAATTGCGTGAGAACAAAATGGTGATTATAAAATCAGCAGATAAAGGAGGTAACATTGTCCTAATGGATAGAGCATATTATTTGAAAATATGTTATGATATTCTCCGTAATGAGAATAATTATGAAGTACTTAGAAAAGATCCCACTCAGGACTACTTACAATAATTGACAACACTTGTTAAGAGAGGTGTTGGAGAGGGGATACTTTCTAAGGATGAATGTGCCTTCATTATCAATGATCACCCAGTAATTGCAACCTTCTATGCCCTACCAAAAGTGCATAAGCATCAGGAAAAGCCTCCAGGGTGCCCCATGTTATCGAGCAACCAAAACATTACTGAAGCAGCCTGCAAATGCATAGCCTAGATCCTCCACCCCTATCTCTATAGCTTATCTTCATATATTGCATCAGTGGTGCAAGTTATTGCCAAATGAAGGGGTGTACCCACAATACATATCTGTAGCAAGAGAGATTGATGGTCTTAAACCAGATGGGAGGGTTGTGTTATCACAAGACAGATTGAATTTCAACACCAATAGATCTATCCCTCTCCTCTGGATATAGATTACCCATCAACAATGGTATTATGATTTATTTCTGTACCAATAGGTGTATATACTGGCTTATTGTTTGTGTTGGTATTTATAACAATAGGGATCACATATATTGCAATGTAGAAGGGGCTTTTCTTTCCCTATGGGTATATTTAGATAAGGACAGATTTGAACATACTAATTTTTATTAATTCCTCAATAAAGGTTATATTTTAGCAGTGGGCTTTTTTGTGCGTAGGGACATGCACCCTCATACAGTTAAGACATACTTTCACAAATATACCAGAGCTACAATATTTTCTCCTTCATTTGTTGCAATTGATATAACCACAATCTGAGAAATTGGTTGGTTAGATCAGATCTTAGGTTGAAAGTAACCAAGATTCTGAGTGCTCTAGTTCTAGTAAATCTCCCCCAGTGCTCTTTAATGCTGAAGGGGAATGCATTCACAGATTCCTCTAGCATCAAGAATTTCTTTACTTTGCAATTATTTGTTGTTTATGCTCCCACTTGCCCTTAAGGCTTAATCCAAACAAAAGATCGAGGACCAAATGGCTCAACACAGGTTCTTGACACACCAGAAACAACCAGGTTCCAGAATTTTACTGGGAAGCATCACAATGATAATGAATTGTGGTTTATGGTTCTTGACTAGAGCACCAGAGATAGGTCATCCAGATCCCCCCCTTTTAAATATACTTAAAGGAAAACATGACACCAATTTTGGAGTAAAAGGGCCAACATGGCCTTTTATTAACAAACATTTTAACACACCAACCATTCCTTATAACAGAAACATACAGAGTTATTGTTGGTCTTCGAAGGCACCCCCAAAAATGATCTGAAATGAACCTGCGGACAACCCTATTACACAAGGCCTCCAGCCGCAACCAACCAGCTTGGAGACAACCATACCGTCCGCAGTGCAGCACCACCACCTTCCAGTTAAACCTTGGTTAACTGGAATGTCCCCGGGCACACCATACCACCGATGGTTTCCACACCATTATCTGTACCTCCAAGATAAGAACCGCCTCCAAAGACCAACAACCGCCCATGACCGAAATAACCCCCCTTTCCCCCCGAGAGGAACACAATACTCACTAAATAGGGAGGGCGAGAGGGAAGCTCTCTCACCAACGTCCAGCTCCAACTGATGCCCCCCCCCCCCGCCAGGACACCCTACCCTAAGGTGCAGCAGAGCCCACCCACGCTCTCCCTCTACCAACCAGCACCCCAGCTATACTTTTTTTCAAACCCCCTGGCACTATACTTAACCCTTTCTATTCTTCCTTCCCACTCTAGGCCTAGTCATGCCTTCCCTGCGCTAATTTTCTTTTCTTTTCCGCTATGGGCATTTCTTTATGAGGATCAGAGAAATAAATGAGGGAATCACATCAGTATCTTCAAATGCAGGGAAGTTTCTTGGATTAATAGATCATCCTGTCTGCAGACCATTGGGTTAAACAGGCACTATTATTTATTATTGTTTTTGTGAAGACCTGGAGCCATATTTTAAAATTATGTTTGGATTCGAGTTGCCTATATAGCCTAATGTTTGCTTCCTTCTTTCAGGCTCTCACTGGATCTGTTAGAATTTTGATTAGCCTGTATTTGTTTCGTAGTGTGTAACATTATGTTTATGGACGTTGCTATATACACATTCTGTCAATGATGTTTTCCTTGACCTTTTTTTGCAGAGAAAATATTTATTCAGTACCTGTGAACCTGGTGAAGAGCAGGGATGTCTGAAACTGTTGTTTAGCATACTTACTTGTGTTTGAACTGCAGCGGAAAAGGAATCTATTGTGTGGATTTGTTATTTTGCTGTGCAGCAGCCTTCCTTGGATAATATACTGTATGTATATATTATTATTATTATATAGGATTTATGTAGTGCCAACAGTTTGCATAGCACTTTACAAAATAAAGGGAGACAGTGCAGTAACAATAAGAAGGCCTTGCTCATAAGAACTTATCTAATAGGGTGGGACAAATGGTTATACCTGTGGGGGATGAGCTGATGGAAGCAATAAATGTCTATTCAGAGGCGTGATAGGCTTCCCTATGTATTGGTGGTACTGGTGCTACTGATGAAAAAAGTAATTGCAATTCCTTAGTTAGAATATTGGCAGAGGAGGTGTTAGATGCAAAATTGAACGCTTCTGCTGCTTGGCCAAAGTTTGTATTTTTCAAAGAGATTCTGAAGAATAAAATAATTCCAGTTATGGTTAAACTCCTAATCTGGGGCAGACTGACCATTCAAGCATTCGGGCACTGCCCGAGGACCCTGGGTCAGTAGGGGGCCCCATGAGATGCTCCTGGTACCTTTCATTGGCTTTTTAATAGTCTTTTTTGGGTGTGGGCAAGGACACAGGGGCCCCATGATCCCCTATTGCCCGGGGGCCCCATGAGTTGTCAGTCCGCCCCTGCTTCTAAAAGCTAATGTTAAATAAGTTAAAAAAAATAATGTTATCCAGGAATTGTATGTAGTCTTAGTCTTGAATGCTTTTTGCAGAAATATGCAGCAGTCTAGGCCATTTTGTGGCTTAGCTTAGGGGTTGGGTTAGTGTTATGTTTAGGGGTTCAGGGCTTTAATAGCTGGGCCCCTTTCTCATGGGGCAGAATCTACTTTTCTCAGTGGGGGATCTGGCTCCTGATCCACTGCTGAGCAGATCAGGCAGATTACAGGTCCGTATCCTCTCCACTTATGCAGAGAGGATACAGATACAGCTCGCTCTGTTCTTTGGGCAGCAAAGTGTAAATGGACAGGCTGACTGCACCCGGCTGCCCAGATGAAGGGGAATTGATCTCATTTCTGGAGAAACTGTGATCTCTTTGCAGAGGTCTGACACTTCCTTATTGAGTCAGATCTAAAGCTCTGCAATGAGCAATGCTCCTCCGGGGGTTGTTGGACCTCTGCCCCTGCAAAGACAGCACTGCTTCCCCTCACAGAGCAAAGGAACAGCCTTTCCTACTCAAGCTGTGGCTGTTTTTAAAGAAAACAAATTGTTAGACTTAACACAACTTGTTTTAATGCACCTAGAATATATTTAAACACATTTAAACAAAACGTTCAATTAGGATGTTTTTGTGTTTTGCTCAGTTCAGGGAGGGTCAAGTGTTGGTGGAGTGCTTCAGAGTTGGGGATTGTTTTGAAATGTTTTCATTAATGTTAGTAGAACTTCATATTATGAACCTCAGGGGCATAGATAAGGAGGGGGTCAGGATGGTCCAACCGCCCACCCCAGAGCATATGTTAATAATACAGCAGCTAGGCGGGACTAGCCACTGCAGGACCCACACAGCTTGTCTCCAGTTCCATCCACAACCGCCCTCCTACACTCTGTGAAGAAAACATGCTGCTGGGACTTGGATGATCATCAGTGATGATGGAAGGGACTTATGAGAAAGTCTTAGCAACCCATTGGCTGAGGAGGTATTGGGGGCGGTACAGCCTATAGCCCACAGGCTGCACTGCCTCCCGTTGTCCTCATGCAGTGTCCACCACTGCAAGTAAATCCCACGGCTTCCTGTTGTATGGGTGTTGGATCGAGCAAGTCTGAGCAGCGGCTCTCATAAGGGAGAAGCCTGCACTCCCTCTCTTTCCCTGTACTCCCTCTCTCTCCCCCCCTCTCTCTCCCTTCCCCCTCTCGCTTTCTCTTTCCCTCCCTCTCTTTCTGCCCTCTCTCTCTCTTTCCCCTGCCCCCTCTCTCTCCCCCCCGTCCTCTCTCTCCCTGCCCTCCCTCCCGTCCTCTCTCTCCCTGCCCTCCCTCCCTCTCTCACCCCTCTCTCTCTCCCTCTCTTCCTCTATCCCCTCCCTCCCTCTCCCCCCCCCCCCCCTGCCCCTCTCTCTCTCTCTCTGCTCCCCTTTCTCTCTCACTGCTCTCTCTCAACCTGACCCCCTCTCTCTGCCTCTCCATGCTCTCTTTCTCTCTCCCCGCCCCTCTACCTGCCCCCCCTATCTCACCCTCTCTCTCCCCCCCCATCTCTTTCTATCTCTCCCCCTCTCCCCCCTCCCCTCTCTCTCTATCTCCATCTCTCCTTCTCCCCTCTCTTTCTCTCTCCCCCCTCTCTTTCTCTCCCCCTCTCTCTCTCCCCCCCTCTCTCTCTCCCCCCTCTCTCTCTCCCCCCTCTCTTTCTCTCTCTCTCTCTCTCTACCATCTCCCCCCCTCTATATCTCCTTATCCCCCCTTCCCCCCTCTCTTTCCCTCTCTCTCTCCTTACCCCCCTCTTTCTCCCCCCCCTCTTTCTCTCTCCCTGCCCCCCCTCTCTTCCCAGCCCCCTCTCTGATTCTCCCTCCCCAGCCCCCTCTCTCTCCCCAGCCCCCTCTCTGATTCTCTCTCCCCAGCCCCCTCTCCGATTCTCCCCGCCCAGCCCCCTCTCTCTTTCTCCCCCCCAGCCCTCTCTCTCTTTCCCCCCCTCTCTTCCCCCCTCTCTCTCTCTTTCCCTATCCCCCCTTTCTCTCTCCCCCCCCTCTCTCTCTTTCCCTCCTCTCTCTCTTTTCTTCTCCCCCCCCACTCTTTCCCTCTCCACCCTCTCTCTCTTTCTCTGCTCCCCTTCTCTTCCCCCCTCTCTCTCCCCCTTTCTCTCTTTCTCTCTCCTCTCTCTCTCCCTCCCCCTGCCCACCCTATCTCCCCTTTGCCCCTCCCTCTCTCTCCTCCTGCCCTCCCCTCTAGCTCTCTCCCCTGCCCCCTCTCTCTTTCACTGGTTATGGGTTGGGCGCAAATTACTTGCCTTGCCATGAGTGCAGACAACCTACGCTATGCCACTGCTGCCATGGCATGTAAACAACCTTCTCCAACTGTATTTTAAAACCTATATGCTTCACTAACAGGTGTGCCTACCGGGGGGGTGGTGCTGTATAAATTGTTGTAGCATCAGATACATACAGTATACAGTGCTGTGTTCCAGCAATGGGATGGGGATTCCTGTCCCCCTCCTTAAACAAAATCAAGACAGGAAGTGCACTGCTCAGCCATTCACAAGCAGACTTGTATTTTATCAATACAAAGCTTCCTCTGATTGGCTGAAGCAGGCAAATACCATCACATCTCCACCTCAGCCAGTCAGAAAAGGCCTTTTATTCATTGATAACATACAAGGCTTCCAGTGAATGGCTGAGCAGTGATCAGTTGCGGCAGCATATGGGAAGTCCCTCTCCCGCTGCCAGAACACAGCTCTGTATACTGTATGTATACACAGTTTGTACAGACAGTGAGCACATCTGTTCAAAAAGGAAATAGTTCATTTGGACCTGCTTGGCCCAAATAAACCATTTAAAGTCACCATAAACGTGAAGTTAATCTTTAACCCCTCCACTGTGCTATAGGGATTGTGGGGCCTGCTCTTCCAACTCTGTCCAGACTACAGGATTGGCCATCATAGGAAGGACTGCTGAGCCAGAGAACCATATGGGTGGCAGGTTAGAGAGGAAGGCCCAGAGCATTGCTGGCTAGAGTAGGGGGGATTGATCACCATCAGGAGGTCATCTGCAGCATCGGTGTGTTGAGAGGCCTTTGCCCGCCCTTATTTGTTTCATATTTGTTTGCTGTCACAGGGATTTGCTGCCACCAGTAGAGTTTTGCCTAAAGAGGACTGCATACACTAGACGGTATATGACATACTCCTGACCCCTGCAATATTTATGCTATATTGTACTGATACCAGTTGCTCAATAGTTCCTATTAATGAAGCTCTTCAAGGTAGGGTGTTTGCAGAAAAGAACCGAACCGGATATCGTATGTACTCTCCAGCGCCTCAGGATATGCACAGCCAAAAGGGAAGCCAAGGGAACCAGGACAGCGACAACCAAAGGAAATGCTTCAGGGGTGCAGCCCTCCTCAGACTGAGAAATCAGTCACTGTATCTTAGCATGTATCTAAAAAGCATAGAAAAATGACAATGGCCACAACAACAGGCAAGGTGTTCTCACTGTCAGTGCGGTCAAATGTCTGACGCGTTTTGGGGACAAATCCCTTTCCTCCGAGCTGATGACCAACCTCTGATGCTGATGTATGATGAATGGGGAGCATTCAATGGGGAGCCTCTGCAGGGCTCTTGCTCCCCATTCATCATACATCAGCATCAGAGGTTGGTCATCAGCTCTGAGGAAAGGGATTTGTCCCCGAAACACGTCAGAAAATTTGACCGCACTGACAGTGAGAACACCTTGCCTGCCGTTATGCTTTTTAGATACATGCTTCGTCTGTGAGTATGTTTTTATTATTCTTTTACTCCTACAGTAAACCTTGGATAATGCACTCGGTGTGTGCGCCACCTGTTTTCTCTCTATGTTTGCAAAAAAGCATATATAATGGTAGAGTTTCATTTTCAGCAAATCAATGTGCTGAGGTCTGTACATGTCTGTTAGGCTCTCGCTTGTAGCACAGTAATTAAAGCATGTGTTTTAGTTACAAGGACTGTGGCATATGTTATCCTGTATACAGCAAGTAAGTACCTCCCACTGTTAGCACAATTTTTCCGCACCTAGCAAGGCAGATGCACTAATTAACGTCCTCTGGGTACCCAAGGCTGAACCCCCCCCAGGACAAAAAAAATATCTATGGCCCTGATTCACCTAATATCGGAACTAGAAATCCCACACTGAAAACTATTACCACGGGAACCCCTGGCCTGAGAAGTGCTTCATGCTACATGCAGATAGGTTACATTTTAATATAACACTTTACAGTATTATTTAACTTTACCGTGCTGTTAATTAAAGTATATCATGCTGCTAATGTGTTCTCATGTTGCTAAATAACTGCCAGACGCACTTTAACAGTATATGGAAATTCTATATTGGTTTGTTCGAATAATCCATATTTGATATTTTGGATCACCTCAGGGACTTTGCAATTGCAATATATACATAACACCGATAGATAAATGCATTGATTTAGAAGTTGCCCGGATTTGTGAAGTCAAGTAAGGACAGGCCCTTGGCATGACATTCCTTAACTATATTTCCCTGAGATCATTAAATACTGTATTCTGTTCTGCATGATGATGAAAAGCCATTCAGGTAATTGTGATGCAACTGATTGCACTGCAGCTCACATTAAAAGAGAAGCAGTATTAATCCTAGGAGCAAAACTTCGACACAAATATCCCAATTTGTTTAAAAAATGAAGCATCTGCCGAAGGCAGTGTAATGATTCCCTTTATTCACCTAATAACAATATTCATCAAAGTGTTAGAGACACACCTTTGGTATTTTACTCTGTGCAGCAAAAACTGTAGGAAAGAAAATGATAGCTGTGTCTTCAGCGAACATTTTTCAAGATATTATTGTAACAAGTAAAAGTATATTGTGGGCACAGGTAAGGTCAGGGTGTGTAATTATTATTATTATTATTATACAGTATTTATAAAGCGCCAATAGTTCGCTCAGCGCTGTACATTACAAAGGGGGACAGAACAACAACAATACAATGCAAAACATGAGGGGATTGAGGGCCCTGCTCTTTCGAGCTTACAATCTAGGAGGGGGGGGATAGTGGTACAGGAGAAGATAGCTGTGGGGGATGGGGTGGTAGGAAGAGTGGAGAAGGTTGGCAAGTTAGCAGGGGATGGGGTAGGCTTCCCTGAAGAGGTGGGTTTTCAGGGTGCGCCTAAAGGAGAGGAGAGTAGGTGATAATCTGATGGGTTGGGGCAGGGAGTTCCAGAGGATGGGTGACACCCTGGAGAAGTCCTGGAGGCGAGCATGGGAGGAGGAGACCAGGAAACTAGAGAGAAGGAGGTCTTGTGAGGAGCGGAGTGTGCGTGCTGGGTGGTACTTGGATATTAGGTCAGTGATGTAGTTCAGGGCAGTATGATGGACAGCTTTGTACGTCAGTGTTAGGATTTTGAATTTGATCCGTTGCGCAATCGGAAGCCAGTGGAGGGATTGGCAGAGGGGGGTGGCAGAAATGGAGCGGTTGGAAAGATGAATGAGTCTGGCAGCCGTATTCAGGATCGTCTGAAGCGGGGATAGCCAGCGGCAAGGCAGGCCATTAAGGAGGGAGTTACAGTAATCGAGTCGTGATATGATGAGGGAGTGGATGAGCTGTTTAGTGGTTTATGGGGTTAAGAACGTGCGTATTTTGGCGATGTTGCGGAGGTGGGGTCTGCACGAGCTTGTTAAAGATTGGACTTGGGGTTGGAAGGATAGGTTGGGGTCCAGAATGACACCAAGTACTCTGGCCTGTGGGGCGGGTTTGATGGTGGCGTTGTTGGATGTGATGGAGAAGTCAATGGGGGATGGTGTGCGGGCTGGGGGGAAGACAAGAAACTCGGTTTTGGAGAGGTTCAGTTTAAGAAAGTGGAGTGACATCCAGTCTGCTGATATATCGCTCAGTAGGTGTGTGATTCGGGTGGAGACTGAGGTGGTGAGGTGGGGGGTTGAGAGATAGATTTGTGTGTCGTCTGCATAGAGGTGGTAGTTGAAGCCGTGAGTGTATGAGTTGGCCAAGGGAGGAGGTGTAGATGGAGAAGAGAAGGGGCCCGAGGACGGAGCCTTGAGGGACCCCTACAGAGAGGGGGAGTGAGAGGGAGGTGGTAGCATTATAGATAATGCTGAAAGAGCTTTGTAATGGAATCTATCACACATAACGTAGACCACATTAAAAAAATCAACATTTGAAGCTGATTTCCAGGCAGATTAAAAACACAAAACTGGATATAAAAAGAACCCTGAATAGTTGAGTCACTTTACCTTGTTCCCATGTCATTTGCAAGAAAATGTAGGAACTGGGAGCAGAAAAATGGCAGCAGGTGCTCTGGACTGATGAGTCAAAATTTGAAATATTTGGCTGTAGCAGGAGGCAGTTTGTTGGTGAAGGGCTGAAGACTGGTACAATAATGGATGTCTGCTGGCAACTTTGAAGCATAGTGGAGGTTCCTTGAACGTTTGTGGCTGTATTTCTGCAAATGGAGTTGGAGACTTGGTCAGGATTAATGGTGTTCTCAATGCTGAGAAATACAGGCAGATACCTATCTGTCAAGCCCCCCATCAACACTGACTGCTGACAGCACGCAGCATTTTCATGGACTGTGTGGTATCAGAATTGCCAAATTGTCTTTTGGTAGACTACATTTAACTCTCCCATAGACACTAATCATTCTGTATTCTCAAGATAGGAACTAAGTGAGCTAATTAGACACTCCAAAATAAGATAAAAGGCATGCCCAAGACACAAGCCAGCTCTGAAATTCTGACCTGATCAACAAGTATTTTTTGCACTTATTTGTGGTTAGGTGAAGTGTGGTACATTGACAGCAAAGACATTGAGTCCAGTTGAAATTAACAATACTTGCATTGAAGGAGTCGCCCAAAAATACAAACAGCCCAATGGGAAAGAACCAAGCTGGGAACACTCACAGTTCAGTGCAAACTGTAGATTGGAGCAGGTTCTGATGCACCGACAGCATCTGTCTCCAAGGGCGGAATGTGGTCTGGGCAGTCTAAACCCAAAGGGAAGGATTCCACTGCAGGGTGGCCTGTCCTGAGCTTGACCCTCTCTCCTAGACAACTGAAGCAATACATTTTTGAAAAGAAGATTGAAAGTCAGTTAGTGCTGGGACAAGGTCATCCAGTGCCCAGTGCTTGATATGCAAGCTTAGGGGATCCACTTAGGGGGTGCACAGCCCGCATCTCCTCCCAGCTCTATCCTCGTTGCTCCCAGTACTGGGCTGACAAAAGTAGACAGTGGTGCGGATGGAAAATTGCAGAGAGCATGATAAACTTTGATTTGATTTTAATTTTGATTTCAAATATCGATTTAGTTTTAGTCATAGTCTTTTGACTAAAATGCTATTTTAGTTTTAGTCATCTGAATTGTTTTTGTTTTAGTCATGTTTTAGTCAATTAAAATCTCCAGTATCATAAACAAATAAAAGTATTGCTTTTTGACAAACAGAAGTGCAACTTTAAAATATATATAAAAAAACCCCAAAAAACTGTAAACCCTATTGGCTGTGACCCAAACTAAATTAACGGGTGCCACTCAAGGCTCCAAAGGGTCCCCTTATGTAGCAACCACCATAGCCTGACCCAATTTCATAAACAAACAAGAATATTGCTTTTTGACCACGGTTGATTTTGACATCAAATTTCAATTTAGTTTTAGACATAGTCTTTAGATTTTAGTCTTATTTTGGTAATCTGAATTGAAACTGAACTGTGTTTTCATTTAATTTTCATCACTGAAAACATGAAGTTGATGAAAACTATGACAAAAATATTTTCGTAGACAAAATTAACACTGCTGGTGAGTTTTAAATAGCAATCTAGAGCCGCGCTCTGCTAACAATGAATAAAACAACTTAAATCATCTAACAAATGATCTATAAGATAAATGTCCATGCAGAATTTGTGGTTGTTTCCATTCTCTATTTTATAGAAATGGAATCCCACATGGAAGAAAAATCTATTTGAAATATATTTTAAAAATATTCATCCCAAATATATAGACATATATTTGAAATGTTGCAAATGTTGCAATTTTGGTCATATTCAATATATTTCAAAACATGTTTCAATAATTATATATATATACACTGTATGTTGAAATGCATTTTTATTACAAAATATATGAAACATATATTTTTAAAACTACATTTCAAATATACTGTATGTTTTTAAAAATACAGATCTACATTTTTGGAATGCATTTACAAATATATGTAAAAATATATGTTAAAAGGACTTTTTTATATGTTAAAAAAAATCTGAAGAATATATTTAAAAAATATATATTTTTAAAAATAAATTCTTTTTAAATACATTCTTCAGATTTTTTATCAGATATATATATATCTGATAAAAAAAATCTGATGAATATATTTAAAAGATTGTTAAAAATAGTTTTTTTAAAAAATATATTCTTCTAATTTGTATTATTTATATATATATATATATATATATATATATATAATTTTTTTTTTTTAAATATATTTTGAATATATATTGAATATGGCCAAAATGTTAGCATTTCAAATGTATGTCAGTATATTTGGGAATAGTATTTTTTAAATATATTTCAAATATATTTTTCTTCCATATGGGATATTTATTAATAAACCTCTTGTGATTTTTTTCAAGCCAATATGTGTGCACCTCCACCAATTGTGCTCTCACCTTGTGTATATGACCAAACCTCTAAATAAGGTCATATATAGCATGTGTCTCTTTATTTGACTATGGTGGGATGGCAATGCTGTCCAGTGGATCAGGGTCTCCTTCACTGTCCTAGAAATCCTCTTCCAACAGATCAATGCCAAAAAAGATGACCAAAACATAGTGCTTTATCCTTACAAAACATTTATTTAAAAATATGCAGTATTCCACTCACATGTAAAACGTGAATAAGCACTTTTTGCAAAATATCTCAAGAGTGCCGCTATCAGTCTTGTATAGTTTCCCGTCATTCACAGTCAGCCGATACCTCTCTCTACTGCTTTCCAAGCGTCGTAATGTTAAAGCCCCTCCCCTACGCGTTACGCCACAGGGTCACGTGGCTTCATCATGGGGAATGAGTTTTAATCCAAATGGTTTAACTAATACAAAGTCATGACTAATTAATTTGTTGTTTATCTTTCTGTGACCTGATCAAGTTATTTTCCATAGTATTTTAAACCCTGATGAAGGGAAAATAGCCTGTCCCTAAAAACCGATTGGCTTATTGTTTCTTTAATTGAATACTCTTCATACTCTTTATATTATGAAATGGTGCCTTTATTCATACCTCTAAAAGGTGCTGAAGGCTAATGTGAAAGAATAAAATCCAACAACTATCATTTTCAAGAAATCATCAGTGGAATCACCGTATTTCTCGAACGACAGGTTTACTTTAAATAAAACCCATTATGAATGGATCACAATCATGATAAGATATTTTAGGCATCCACATGAAAAACCATACTAGCCCATAAACATGCCATTTATAGTTTTCTTTCCAACACTATAAAGAGCCTGGAAAAATATTTGATTTGCTTCTCATTTGTGATCTCATCAGCAGCGTTATGAATGTTGATTTTGAAGCTTCAGATAGCTAATGGGATCATCTTGTTTGCAAAGACTCAAGTACGGAGCTGCAAAATGAACAAGAACCTGTGGAAATTACACCATCACATGTCATCCCTGGTCTCCTAGCAACAAGAGGAAGAGCGGAATCTACCAAGAGGTTACAGCAATTAATAATCGTTAGCAGTTTCTTCAAGTTTAAGAATCAAAAGATTTATCGTCGAAAGGCATAAGGAGATCCTGTATGCAGCTGTAGGTTTTGTGGATGACACCAGTCTATTTAATTACTATTTAATAAAAATTAATTATTTGCAAAACAAAATTTACCCTGTGTATAAAAGGTACCTCAAGCATGTTCTTAATACACATAATCCATATTCATGAAAATAATTAGAGTTAGTTATGTAAATTCTGCTCCATCCCACTCTACTGTATGTGGCGTAAGATGCAGTAACGCATATGTATGAACTAGCATTCCTAACAGGGGCAGACTGACCATTTGGAAATTCGGGCACTGCCCGAGGGCCCAGGGTCAGTAGGGGGCCTCATGAGATGCCCCTGGTACCTTTTTCACAGGCTTTTCTGAGTTTGGGCAAGGACACAGGGGCCTCATGATCCCCTATTGCCCGGGGGCCCCATGAGTTGTCAGTCCGCCCCTGATTCCTAACATATGTTGGCAAAGGG
The DNA here is from genome assembly GCF_062004578.1 of Staurois parvus. Lineage (NCBI taxonomy): Eukaryota > Metazoa > Chordata > Amphibia > Anura > Ranidae > Staurois > Staurois parvus. The sequence continues at coordinate 634,657 of NW_028318862.1, read as the reverse complement.
TAGCTCCCAGGCTGCTTATTTCTGTTTTGAAAGAAAATGGCTGAGAATTCCCTTCATGTATACCAGATGATATCATCCTAAGTGAAGGTCTGATGTACAGTAGATGTTTTTGGGGAACCCGCTCCCATGTGGCTCCCCATAAAAAAGTTGACATTTGTCTTTAATGAGTCTCTAACAATAATGTCAAGGGGGACCCCATGTAAAAAAGTAGAAAAAAAAAATGGTCCCCCAAAATCCAAACCAGACCCTTACCAAGCCTATAGCCTGGCAGACAAGGAAGGGGGGTGGGGGGTAAGGGTGTCTCCTGAACCAGGCCATGTGCAAAAATAAGGGAGATAACTTGGGAAGCACCATACCCCCATGTTGATATGACCAAGGGCCTCTTCCCCACAATCCTGGCACAGTGGTTGTGTAGGGGTCTATGGGTGGGGGGATTATCAAAATCTGGACGCCTGCCTTTAAAAATATGTAGGTCACCAGATACCATCTTCCCTATGTGAAGACGTAAGAGACACCTAGTACTACCTAAGAAAAAATGTAAAGTGAAAATAAAGGCACTCCTTTTAACAAGCTCTTAAATAAGTAAAACAAAATGTACCCTGTGTATAAAAGGTACTTCAAGCATATTCCTAATACACGTAGTTCATTATCATGAAAATAATTAGAGTTAGTTATGTTAATTCTGCTCCATCCCACTCTACTGTATGTATGAACTAGCATTCCTAACATATGTTAGTAAGAACACCAGTTCGACTTGGCACACATATATACACACACACAGAGAGAGAGAGAGAGAGAGGGGGGGGGTTGTTAATCAGTTTCAGCTGCTTTGGTGTTAATGAGATTAACAACAGGTGCACTAGATGGGCAACAATGAGATGATCCCCAAAACAGGAATGGTTTTACAGGTGGAGGCAACTGACATTTTTTTCCCTACTCATCTTTTCTGACTATTTTTCACTAGTTTTGCATTTGGCTAGGGTCAGTGTCACTACCGGTAGCATTAGGCGATACCTGGACCCTACAGAGGTTGCACAGGCAGTCCAACTCCTCCATGATGGCACATAAATACGTGCCATTGCCAGGAGGTTTGCTGTGTCTACCCATCACAGTCTCAAAAGCATGGAGGAGATTCCAGGAGACAGACAGTTACTCTAGTAGAGCTGGACAGGGCTGTAGAAGGTCCTTAACCCATCAGCAGGACCAGTATCTGCTCTATTGTGTAATGAGGAACAGGATGAGCACTGCCAGAGCCCTACAAAATGACCTCCAGAAGGCCACTGGTGTGAATGTCTCTGACCAAACAATCAGAATCAGACTTCATGAGGTGGGCCTGAGGGCCTGATGTCCTCTAGTGGGCCCTGTGCTCACTGCCCGGCACCAATGAGCTCAATTGGGATTTGCCATTGAACACCAAAACTGCCAGGTCCACCACTGGCACCCTGTGCTTTTCACAGATGAGAGCAGATTCACCCTGAGCACATGTGACAGATGTGAAAGAGTCTGGAGAAGCTGTGGAGAACATTATGCTGCCTGTAACATCATTCAGCATGACCGTTTTGGTGGTGGATCAGAGATGGTCTGGGGAGGCATATCCATGAACAGATGCACAGACCTCTACAGTCTAGACCAGGGGTGGGCAAACTTTTTGACTTGAGGGCCGCAATGGGTTCATATATTGGACCCGGGGGCCGGACCAAGAGTAGATGAATGATGTGTATGTGTCATCCATAGTAAGTATAGTAATATTCCCCCATAGTAAGCATAGTAATTAATCCCCCATATAGTAATTCATCCCCCATAGTAATTCATCCCCCATATAGTAATTCATCCCCCATAGTAATTCATCCCCCATATAGTAATTCATCCCCCATAGTAATTCATCCCCCATATAGTAATTAATCCCCCATATAGTAATTCATCCCCCATAGTAATTCATCCCCCATATAGTAATTCATCCCCTATATAGTAATTCATCCCCCCTATAGTAATTCATCCCCCCTATAGTAATTCATTCCTCATATAGTATTTCATCCCCCCCACAGTACTATTCCCTCCCAAGTAGTAAGCCAAGTCCCCCCTGTGTCAATTCAATTACCTTTGCTCCGTGCGTTCCTCTCGCCATGTTCCCGCGCCGTTCCAGTCTTCAGGGCAGACTGTGAGAGGAGCCTAGCTCCCCTCCCCCACGTTCCTCACGCTGCCCCGCCTACACACATCCTGACAGCCACATCCGCGGGCCAGATTAAAAGGTCCGCCGGGCCAGATTAAAAGGTCCGCTGGGCCTTATACTGCCCGTGGGCCGTAGTTTGCCCATTGCTGGGCTAGACAATGGCACCCTGACTGCCATTAGGAATTGAAATGAAATCCTTGGACCTATTGTCAGACCCTATGCTGGTGCAGTTGGTCCCGGGTTTCTCCTGGTGCAAAACAATTCCTGGCCTCATGTGGCGAGAGTATGCAGGCAGTTCTTGGAGGATGAAGACATTGATACCATTGAATGGCCCCCAAGCTCACCTGGACTCAATCCAATAGAACACCTCTGGGATATCATATTTCGGTCCATCCAATGCCGCCAGGTTGCACCTCAGACTGTCCAGTGATGCCCTGGTCCAGGTCTGGGAGGAAATACCCCAGGACACCATCCGTCATCTTCTTAGGAGCATGCCCCGACATTGTATGGCCCCCATGTGCTTGTATGCATGCTTAACAAACTACTGAGGACCATTTTGAGTTGCTGCAATGAAATTTCAGCAAAATGGACTAGCCTGCTGCATCATTTTTTTCACACATCAGATCTCAATGGGGAAACATATCATGCTGGATATCTATACTGATATGGGCTGGGTAATGCGTTAGGAATGTAAGGATGCCCAATCATTTGATGGAAATGAAAATGATCAACCTACAAGGGACTAAATTCAAAGACACCCTGAAAATCAAATTGTTCCTTTAATTGTTCTGAGCAGTGTATATACATTCACCAGCCACCCTATTAGGTACACCTTGCTTGTACCAGGTTGGATCCCTTTTGCTTTCAGAACTGCCTTAATTCTTCGTGGCATTGATTCAACAAGGTGCTGGAAACATTCCTAAGAGATTTTGGTCCATATTGACATGAAAGCATCACACATTTGCTCAAGATTTGTCAGCTACACATCCATGAACCATTGATACAAGCAGGATGGATCCATGCTTTAATGTTGTTTACACCAAATTCTGACCCTACCATCTGAATGTCACAGCTGAAATGGAGACTCATCAAACCAGGCAACATTCTTCCAATCTTCTATTGACCAATTTTGGTGAGCCTGTGCAAATTGTAGCCTTCGTTTCCTGTTCTTAGCTAACAGGAGTGGCACCCGGAGTGGTCTTCTGCTGCTGTAGCCCAACTGCTTCAAGGTCTGACATGTTTTGCATTCAGAGATGGTTTTCCGCATACCTTGGTTGTAACCTCTGACATTAACAAGGCATTTTCATCCACACAACTGCGGCTCACTGCATATTTTCTCTTTTTTGGACCATTCTCTGTAAACCCTGGCACCAACGACCATGACATGTTCAAAGTCACTTAAATCCTCATTCTTCCCCATTCTGTTGTTCAGTTTGAACTATAGCAAGTCATCTTCACCATGTATTGAGTTGCTGCCATGTGATTGGCTGATTAGCAATTATTGTTACCAAGCAATTGAACAGATGTACCTAATAAAGCGGCCAATGAATGCGTGTATATATATGTATATATATATACTTAGATTGTGAGCTCTAACAAGCAGGGCCCTCTGATTCCTCCTGTATTCAAGTGTATTGTAACTGTACTGTTTGCCCTCACATTGCAAAGTGATGAGCAGACTGTTGGCGCTATATATATCCTGTATAATATAATAATAACATACATATATAAAACATACTACTTGCTTTCTTTCATGGCCATTTGATAGAGGGATGTGAATGATATATCTAAACATTCATTTTATCCAGACAGTTGGGAAGTATGCCAAGAATCCATATCTCTAAACCTTGTATTATTTCTAAAGTAACTGTACATAATATTATATATGTATCTCACATTTTGAGACAGCTAATCATTCATGTATGTCAGTTTAATAAAATGTGTATGTTTTCTTGTGTATAAATGTGGGGGTTTAAGAATATTGTTTTCAATATTGCTGCACACCTGACAAACAATTCTGTAGAGTAGATGTATGATATAGAAGTATGGCAAGTACAATTCTTTGCTGCTACAGATTTATATAAAAGTTCACATCTATATAAAATATATATAAAGTTCAGTTAGACGCAGCAAAACTCTAGGCCAGTGTTTCTCAACCTTTTTTCAGTCAAGGCACCCTTTAAAATTATGGACAGTCCTGAGGCACCCCATTCTAAAATGGGATGCCTCAAGGCTGCCCATAATTTTAAAAGGGCACCCTATTCTAAAATGTGAAAAACTATTCTAATATATAACACAGCAACACACACACATGTAGGACACCCAAAATTAGAGTCGATTTATGCTTCCAAAACAAATACACTTTTGCGCACTGGTACTGACTAGTATTCCATTGTTTCTTTTCTCCATCCCTGAGCTAATGTGACACCAGCGTTGATGGAGAGGGGCAGGGGAGGACCAAACTAAGATGCTGTGCAGGCAGCTGGCATCCTCCTTATCAACTGATGATGTCATTGGTTTGCAGGACGCTGGCGGCTAGAAGGTCGTAATGGTGCGCAATGAAAACCTGTGGCTTTGTGTAACTAAAAGGCAAGCGTGTTCCACCTGCTGGCTTGTATACAAGTTTTGGGCAATTTTTAGGCATTTTGTCAGGGCACCCCTGAAGAAACCTCAAGGCACCCTGGTTGAGAAAGGCTGCTCTAGGCTATGATGGCATACAAATTGACCAATTAGCTGTTCTGCTCAGCAGAAACTCTTATCCTGAACACACACTGTGTTCATGGTCACTTGGAGGCTCTATTCATATGTAACCACACAGATGAGGGTTTACATGAGAACAGTAGCAGTGCCGGCCATTGATTTGTATAGAATGCAAATCTGACAGCTGCTGTGGTTCACACACAGTGTGTACAGGATCCCTGGACAAGTAGGGATGAGCTGGATGTACCGGTATGAGGCAGGTTCAGCGATAAGTATTAAAGTTCAGGTTCTGATTCAAAACCCTCATTGAAGTCAAGGGGAGCTAAATGTTAAAAAACAGTGATGCCCATATTCTAGGCTGAAAGGCAAAGTATTGTCAAACAAATGGTATGGGGGGGGGGGGCTAGACGCTGCCCTGGGGAACACGTATCGAAGGAAAAGAAAATGTTTAACAAATTCTGTTCAGCATGGAACATAGACTTTAATAATGCTTTAAGGGCAACATTAATATGCCTGGGGAATGGCCTTAACTTGCATGTGAAGACCTGCATCTGTATGATGTATACAGCTTACTACAACAAAACTGAAAAAATTCTGTTGATATTGCTGGTAAAGGACAGCTCCCAGCTGCTTACTTCTGTTTGTAAAGGAAATGACTGAGGATTCCCTTCATCTATACCAGATGATATTATCCTAGGTGAAGGTCTGATATGCAGTAAATGTTTTTGCCTTCAAAAAAGGCACGTGGTTCCCCATAAAAATACATATCAGACATTTGTCTTCAATGAGTTGCTAGTAATAATGTCAAGGGGGACCTTAAAAAACAAGAAAGAAAAAGCATGAGGTTGCCCAAAATCCACACTAGCCTCTTACCAAGCATATAGCCTAGCAGGCAAGAAGAGGGTGGGGGGAAGGATACATCTCCTCTCCTGAACCAAGCCACATGCCTACAATATGAGAGGAAGCACTATGCCCTCATGTTGATGTGGACAAGGGCATCTTCACCACAAACCATGGAACAATACAGTTCTCAATCCAACACAAGGCCCATTTTAACCACTTGAGCTCCAGAGGATTTACCCCCCTTAATGACCAGGCCTCTTTTTGTTACTTGGTGCTGCACTAATTCAACTGATAATTGCGCGGTCATGCAATGCTGCACCCAAACAAAATTTACGTCCTTTTTTTCACACAAATAGAGCTTTCTTCCGGTGGTATTTGATCATCTGTGCGCTTTTTATTTTTCACGCTATAAACAAAAAAAGGCCAAAAATTTTGAAGAAAAACAATATTTTTTATTTTCAGCTATAAAAAATATATAGTAAACTCAAAGTTGGTTACAAATTTAGGCCAAAGTGTATTCTGCTACATGTTTTTGGTAAAAAAAATCCCAATAAGTGTATATTGATTGCTTTTTGTGGAAGTTATAGCATCTACAAACTATGGTATAAATACTGCAACTTACGCCATTTTTCTGCTATACAGCGCTGCGCTAGTTTAACGGACAATTGCGCGGTCCTGCAATATGGTACATAAATGAAATTTACATCCTTTTTTTCCCCACAAATTGAGCTTTCTTTTGGTGGTATTTGATTGCCTGTGCGGTTTTTATTTTTTGCGCTATAAAAAAAAAAGTCTGACAATTTTGAGGAAAAAAAAACAATATTTTGGACTTTTTGCTATAAAACATGTCCAGTAAAAAAAATGCAAAAATCAAATTTAGTCATAAATTTCTGCCAAAATGCATTCTGCGACATGTCTTTGCTAAAAAAAAACCCAATACGTGTAAATTAATTGGTTTACGTGAAAGTTATAGCGTTTACAAATGACGGGAAAGATACTGGGATTTTTAGGGTTTTTTTTATACTGATAATAGCGGCGATCAGGGACTTATGGCGGCGATCAGGGACTTATGGCGGCGACCAGCGACTTATGGCGGGACTGCGGTGGACATTTTGACATTGGGGGGTACTGACTTGGGGTCACTGACATCCCCAAAAACACTAATACAGTGATCAGTGCAAAAAAAAAAAAAACTGACACTGTACTAATGGCAATGGGGAGGAAGGGGTTAACTTTATTTGGCAGGGAAGGGTTATAGGAGTGAGGGGGAGTGTTTTACTAGGGGGTGGGGGTGTGTACTGGGCGGGACAAGGCTGATCAAGAAAGAAAAACTGTTCTTTCTCGATCAGCTCATCCTCGAGCTGTCAGGGAAGTGACAGACAGTACAGCTACTGCAGCTGTGCTGTCTGTCACTGTTTGCCGCCGATCGCCGGGACATGGCCGCTAAGGAGCGGCTGTGACCCGGCAACTGACATCTGCGGCAGAGAACCGCGGGACAAATAGGCCTCACGCGCGCCCCCTATTTGTTTACAAAGCACACGTCTTAAAACGTGGTTTTGCCTGTGAGTGCCGCCCTGTCGCCGTATATGTACAGTGGCTGGGCGGCATGCGGTTAAGAACTCAAAGGCAGTCACAGACCCTAGAGACTTTCCTGCCCAGGGGTACATCTAAGGGTACATTGCTAGCCAGCAAACTTTCAAAACGTAATAATATCAACATTGAGCAAATCAGCACAATCTGGGTTTAATCCTGGTTTATCCTATTTGGTTCACTTGTCTCTATTTATTAACAGCTAGAGAAGAAGAATATCTATAGTTAGCACATGTTAATAATTTTTTCAGGCAGATGCTAATTAGCTTTCCCCATAATAAGCAAATGCAAATGCTGTAGCTGAAAAGCAATCATTATTTTTCAAACAGCTCTCCGGCACTACTGTTTAAATTTACTCTTTCAGTAGATTTTTTTTTAGCACTCTATTAACTTTTTATCAGGGAAGAAAACCCATAGCATATAAGTTATTCATATTTCTGTGTTCGCAGTATGAAAGGAGGCCTCCCTAAAACCCTCATATCTGACAGAATAAACAGTGTATCACTTGCCTTTAACATTGAAAGCTGAATCACAAGTGATTAGATTAAAAAAAAAAAGAACAGAAAAAAATGGTTGTGTTCTACTATTCTTGTATTCAGAGATTATGTAGCAAACTACTCAAAACAGTTACATTTTCTAAATAATACAACAAGGGTACTTTTTGCTGTTTCAGTCAGGAATATTGTATCAATTATACACACTGCTTGAAAAAATTAAAGGAACACTTAGAAAACACATCAGATCTCAATGGGAAAAAAATATCATGCTGGATATCTATGCTGATATGGACTGAGTAATTTGTTAGGAATGTAAGGATGCCCCATCGTTTGATGGAAATGAGAATGATCAACCTACAGAGGACTGAATTCAAAAGACACCTCGAAAATCAAAGTGAAGAAATAATGTAGCAGGCTAGTCCACTTTGCTGAAATTTCATTGCTGCAACTCAAAATGGTACTCAGTAGCTTGTATGGCCCCAATGTGCTTGTATGCATGCCTGACAACGTAGGGGCGTGCCCCTAATGAGATGACAGATGGGGGTAGATTTACTAAAGCTGGTACACTCAGAATCTGGTGCAACTGTGCAGGTAGCCAATCAGCTTCTAACTTCAGCTTGTTCAGTTAAGCTGAAGTTTACCTGGAAGCCGATTGGTTTCCATGCAGAAGAACATGAGATTCTGCATGGAAGCCGATTGGTTTCCATGCAGAAGAACATGAGATTCTGAGCGAACCAGTATTAGTAAATAAACCCCATGGTGTCCTGGGGTATTTCCTCCCAGATCTGGACCAGGGCATTACTGAGCTCCTGGACAGTCTGAGGTGCAACCTGGCAGCATCAGATGGAATGAAACATGCTGCCATTAGCTATCGGGATGGCATCCTTGGACCCATTGTCAGACCGTACACTGTTGCAGGGGGTCCTGGGATCCTCCTGGTGAACGGTGATCATTGGAAACTCGGGCACTGCCCGAGAGCCCGGGGTCAGTAGGGGGCCCCATGAGATGGCCCTGGTACTTTTTTCATAGGATTTTTTGAGTTTGAGCAAGGACACAGGGGCCCCATGATCCCCTATTGCCCGGGGGCCCCAGGAGTTGTCAGTCCGCCCCTGGTTATGACTAAGGCTGTGTAGCCATGATGCGTCAACCTATTGTATCTTTGATGTAATTTTCATGTGGTCGATACAATAAAGAATATTGTAGAGCAGTGGTGGAAGTGCGGATCAATCTTTTTCACTGAATAGTTAGTGTAGCTCTGATGCAGACTGAAAAATGGTCCTCTGAAGTTCCAAGGAAACCGACACTTTTGGGAGTGTCGAAATTCTGGATCCTCTGCAGCTCTCACTGGCTCCTCCTCCTGACCACCACATCATTACTGTGTGCCGCATTTCATTGCAGCAGAGGCAAAGATATCAGACAAATGCAGGAAGAGAAAAGCTTTGAAAGAGACAAAACATTAGGAAATGCGTATATATTGCAGAGATGTATTGCATATTTTATTTTTGCCCACATATACAATGTAAAACTTATATAGGCTAAAAACAAGGTAAATATGTTCTAAAAAAATATTTAATAATGATATACTGTATGCAAAATACTTGGAAATGCGGTATTCTGCATAAAACGTATTGTTAGGAAAACAAAATCTATACAACAAAAAAATGTGGAAAAATTTAAAAATGGAAATTGTGCAACCTCCAGATTCAGCTGAGTAAAAAAAAAAAAGTGGCACTTGAGAGCAAAACATGTTTTAACTGATTGACATAAGTTAGTAATATAATTTAATGTGCCAGAAATTAAATTTTCTAAATTGAGCTGGAGATCATTTATTGCTCTTCAGATCATTGATTGATGCCAGAAATTATCAGAGACGTCTAAACAAACAATGTCTCCAGTCAAGTAATAACTGCACATTCTCTATGGGAAAGGAAGAAGTGAAACAACTTACTGGATGTTCCTTGTGCTTTGTAGAGCAATGCAGCAGCTCATGAATTCCAGATGAGGTTTTTACAGCTCGATGCAGCAAGTGGATATGACCTCTTTTTCAAGCAGTTATTCTCCGTATGAAAGCTGAAATTGCAAGCACCACTAAATTATTGTGCTTGCTACAATCCTTCAGTGTGTGAGAAAAGGTAGACTTGTGTTACAATACCTGAAGGTTTCTCAAGCAACCTTTGTATAATGTTCTTTTATTGCATTCCCTCGAAAGACATTTTAGGGCAAACTCGATGGCGTATTAAAAGAAAATTGAATTTTTTTTGCCTGGGTTTTTTTTTTTTTAACGAATGTGAGTAGTAGTATTTCTGAATGATTCCCTTTCTCTTTTCTGTGTGTCCAGATGGACACATCTATATATTATTAATTTTAAAGTGATTCTAAAGGTTGTAGGTAAAAAACAAACAAAACAAACATGCTATATTTACTTGCTCTGTGTAAGGGTTTTTGCACAGAGCATCCCTGATCATCTATTTTTTGGGTTCTCCGCCAGTGGTCCTGGCTCCTGCCCCCTGCTCTGTGTAAGGGTTTTGCACAGAGCATCCCTGATCATCTATTTTTTGGGTTCTCCGCCAGTGGTCCTGGCTCCTGCCCCCTGCTCTGTGTAAGGGTTTTGCACAGAGCATCCCTGATCATCTATTTTTTGGGTTCTCCGCCAGTGGTCCTGGCTCCTGCCCCCTGCTCTGTGTAAGGGTTTTGCACAGAGCATCCCTGATCATCTATTTTTTGGGTTCACCGCCAGTGGTCCTGGCTCCTGCCCCCTGCCAAGTGCCTCCAGTAGCAAGCCTCTTGCTATGGGGGCAGTCAAGCAGGCTCACTCCCAAGCTGTGCTTCTCAGAATAGACATTGTCCCCTGCTCTCTCCTCATTGGCTCCATGGCTGTGATTGACAGAATCAGGAGCCATTGACTCCTGCTGCTGTCAATCACAGCCATGTGAGCCAATGAGGATAGAGAAACCCAGGAGGGTTGCAGCTCTCATGCACATCGGGATTGGGCTCAGGTAAGTATAAGAAGGGGCTGAGGGGGGAACTGAACTTAGAACTCGATGGCGTATTAAAAGAAAATTGAATTTTTTTTGCCTGGGTTTTTTTTTTTAACGAATGTGAGTAGTAGTATTTCTGAATGATTCCCTTTCTCTTTTCTGTGTGTCCAGAAGGACACATTTATATATTATTAATTTTAAAGTGATTCTAAAGGTTGTAGGTAAAAAACAAACAAAACAAACATGCTATATTTACTTGCTCTGTGTAAGGGTTTTGCGCAGAGCATGCCTGATCATCTATTTTTTGGGTTCTCTGCCAGTGGTCCTGGTTCTTGCCCCCTGCCAAGTGCCTCCAGTAGCAAGCCTCTTGCTATGGGGCAATCGAGCAGCCTCACTCCCAAGCTGTGCTTCTCTGAATAGACATTGTCCCCTGCTCTCTCCTCATTGACTCCATGGCTGTGACTGACAGCAGCAGGAGCCATTGACTCCTGCTGCTGTCAATCACAGCCATGTGAGCCAATGAGGATAGAGAAACCCAGGAGGGTTGCAGCTCTCATGCACATCGGGATTGGGCTCAGGTAAGTATAAGAAGGGGCTGAGGGGGGAACTGAACTCAGAAGGTGTTTTACATTAATGCATAGTAAAACACCTTCTGCCTTTAGAACCACTTTAAAGTGTACCTAAGAGCTGATTCACACAGGTGCGGTTCGGATTGCAGCTCAGATTTCACAGCTAATCGATACAGTAGTTGTTCACAGGTTCACATCAGGTTTAAATCAGGTTCAGGACAGGATTAGCTCAGGATCTTATCTTGTTCACACATATGCAGTTTAGAAACAATTCCCACAGAAGTCAATAGCCTGAAATCCACACCTGAACCGGACCGCACTGCTCAGAAATTGGACAGGACTCTTTTTAAAACCACACTGAATCCACACTAAAATCGCACCGCCAGTGCACCGGATATACATGAATAGGCACCATAGGAAGCAATGTTTTTTCACATGTCATGCGAATTGGATGCAGTTCAAACCACATCCAATCCGTATATATGTGAATGGGCATTAAAGTTAAATTTTTCTATTTTTCTTTTTTTTTTAACCAGTTTCCGCTGGCCATACATATATATGTGGCTGTCGGACAAGTGGACTTTAATGCCATGCAGCTGCATATGCACAGGGAACAGTTTTTCTGTGCTGAAAGATAGCTAAGCACAATAACTAAGCTAACATGGGCAACTCCCGATGAGTACTTCCGATCTTGTGACTGCTATGACAGCTAATCACAGTAGTCATAGCCAGCATTTAGATCCTCCTAAAGGGCTGGGAAAGAAGGGCGATGGCAGAAATGGGTTAAGCAGAGGAAATATTTGTTTATTTTTTGCTAACTGTATCCCATTGAGTAGATTTTCTTTCACTTTCTGTCCTGTAGACATAACAAGAAGTAAAATAAATCCTCTCAAACTCTTAGACAGTTTATCAGTAAAACAATTGTTCCCGTTGGATCCAATTATTTTTGTTCTGGGGACAACTCAATTTTTTTATTTTTCTTTTGTTTTTAATGCAAGTGCCAATGGTCTCCAGGACAAATAAAATATATTTTGCTAACAAGGACACAGACATTGGTAAAAGCCTAACAAGATTCTAAATCATCACAACTCCAAAACGTGTAACAAGTGCAAAGAAAGACAATTGATTACACTAAGGGTCCAATGAACATTCTTGGGTGTCAAAGTAGACCATTACACTCACACTTGCATGTAGGGTGTCACAGACAGGATACCAAGGGTACAAGAATGAGGGAAGCCAGACAATATGTGGGATCCATTGCACTGCCTTGTAAATTGACCAACATGCTGGCAGATGGTCATAAGAACTTAAGTTCCTTAAATTTGTAAGCAGGTAACAACCATAATGCAACATATGCTCTAAATAATGGGAAGTACCAGTTTTTCCTGGGTTCTTGTTTTATCCTCTGTTGTTAAGAATTGTCATCTCGGTTTCCCTTAAAAGTGAGTATTTTCCAAATGATATCATAGTCCTATTTTTTTAAGCTGCAAAAGACAATGAGTATGTAATGTTAATTTATATCTTAGTAAGGTACCTACCCTTTTTCCATAAAAAAGGTTTCAATATGTTGGTAAGTCTCTTCAAGGTAAACCTTTGAACAAGCTGGACCCAAGGCAAAAAGCTAAATACACAAATGAACATCATGTGTAGGAGTCATTTTACCTGCAAAAAGATTTATATTTCTGTCCAATTATTCTTGCGTAAGGATAGGTGATATTGGGAGTGTTTTGGCAAATATTGGAAGATTTTATCAACATAATAATGGCAAAGTACATCAGGTGAACCAGAAGGGCAAAATAGTACATTCCATAACACAGAAAAATATCTAATTTTTGAGGGTCCAATGGGCTTTAAATGGCTATTGAACTAATTTGGACCAGTTCTTGTGCCAAACAATGCTCCCTAATTTACCTCATTATTTTACATTATAAAAAACAACAACAAATTAAATATTCTAAAATACCCTAAATAATGCAACCCAAACTTGAACAAAATGTAATATTCCTGCTTTATTAATTCCTGTTTTCATTTCATTCCAGCCAAGCAACACATCCAAGATGGAAAATTTAATTTCTTTGTATTGCAGTTAAAGTGTCTCTAAAGGCTCAAATTTTTCTATAAAATGATAAACACATCATACCTTCCTGCTCTGTGTAATGGTGTTGCACAGAGCAGCCCTTATCCTCCTCTTCTCAGGTCTCTTGCTGGCACATCTGGTCCCTCCCCCTTGCCAAGTGCCCCTAAAGCAAGCTGCATGCTCTGTGGGCACTCACGTGTGCTTGCTCCCAAGCCTCCTCAGAGCATGGCCCAGTCCTGCCCCCCAATCCCTCCTCACTGGCTATGATAGACAGCAGCAGGAGCAATGGCTCCACGATTTCCAAACTTTATATAAGTTGCATAGTAAAGCTGTGCTCAATCTCTAAATTGCAGCATATGACTCTGAGATTAAAGTGCTCTCTGAAATATAAAAAAGTGAACCTTGAGCAGTAGAATCTTGGCAGAATGATCGGTGGTTACTAGTGCCTCTTGCCTAATAAAAAAAGCAGCAAGCCACCACTGACTAGAATACATTTGGGTTGAGGAAATCAGGATATAATTTATGTGGGAGAGGTGGGTGAGAAAGGTGAGGCTACTGACCTGGATCTACTGCAACTAACCCACTCTAAAGTCCTGATTTAGTCAAGGACTAAAAATGTCCGGTGCTTATCTGTTCCTGTCCTAATTTATGACGCTAGCTTTGGAATGTGCGCACATTGGAAGAGACTCACGCTGACACACAAGTTCAGTCTATGAATACTTCTAGTTTATTATAATGAGAAAGTGAACTTATATATGCAGAATGATGCAAGAGTCATGTGACAACAGCATAAGCATTATATTAGTCTTTGATTGGTCATTTCCACACGAAAACAATCTCCGTCATGGTATAGGTTTGATCTTCTTCCAGGCCTTATCTTTTAGGAAAGCATTCTTTTGTCTTCCAAATCACACGGTGGGAGGGGGTCTGTGTGTGTGAGCAGACATTTCTTAAGCAAGGATTTCTTATAGTACCACAAAGCCCAGCAGGCAGAAAATATTCACACAACATATGTATTAAAGTATAAAAATAAATATTTATAAAACTTATAGAAATAGCGTATATATATATATATTCAATAGGAAACAAAATAGGCATTTTACCAAATCCATCACAGTCCCAACCCACTGTATCCCCTTATGGGTTTTGGTTAGATGCATTTCTGTTGGTTAAGATGAGCAACTTGGCTATATTATGCTAACTGGGTGTGAAAAGTATACCTTATGGTGCTGCTCCAAGCAATGGATGGAAAGAAAAGGATCACCCCACCGGCAAGTGAGAAGAGGGGAGCATGAGTCTGAGCAATTCCAGTGTCAACCAATACAAGTGAAGGGATGGACTCTGCTCAACCGAGCCCCAGGAGTCCAATGTAGAAGAATGGCTTCAACTGCCCTACTGGCTATGCTCTGTGATGCATTTTGCCCTGCCCACTACGGCTTGCTCACAGAGCTTTGCTAACTGGGTGCTTACAGTTTATCTGTGACCACCACAATGTTGTTTAATGTTTTTGTAATTTGATTGGATGTTTGACTCAAATGCTGTTTGTTCAGATAAAGCTGTAGCATTGCCCTTACAACATAAATAGCTTTGATGTAGCTTTTGGGCAATGGCCTACACAAGAGATTGGGATAGGGGGAGGGATATTTTGGAGTTATGCCTCTCGGTGGCCCTTTGTGCTTACATGAGAACCTAATCAACAGTTGCTTTCCCTTTCCCTTACAATGATGTTCTATATTTTTCCTATCTGTGTTTAAACTCCCATGCCTTTGGTAATTACTCTTCTTCTTGCTTACCAGCATTGTTTTTTTCGGTTTTTGATTCTGACAGTCTACAAAATTCACACTGCAAAAATGCACATAACAAACCCCGGAGATAACAATAGTTTTACATATGTTGACATTCAGGAAAATCCCTTTCTGGCACAAAGAATAATTCATGCATCCATCCCAGTTGAATAGAAAGAGGTTGACAGCCTAGGCAAAAAGAGGCAAAAATAAGAGAAAGGAAAGAATGAAAAAATATATATGTCATTAAAATGACATCTGCTGAAACAAGCCAGCATTAAAAGATTCTCATACACAGGCACAAATGTTTCCTTGATACTGTTGATTCTGAGCATCTTCCATACAAAGATTACTCTGGGTTTGGGTTTATATTTAGACACTATGGGAGGAATGCAGTAAAGCTGCCATGCCAATTTTTTTACATTAATCCCTCTTGTTAATGTGTTGCGCTAAATTCTTAAGCATATGCAACACTTTTGGTTCTGAAAGTGACTCATGCGCCAAATTTAGGTAGTTCAACCATGTGCCACTTTTACATTGTGGTACAATGAAAGTGCCAAATTCAAAATAAAATGTTGACAAATCATATCTTACGACCGTGGAGCTAATGCAGACCAATTCTCTTTTGGCATACAGAAAGAGACCCTTGCACAGACAGGTTTTACAAAAGTGTCTCACCTGCATTCTAAAAAAGCATGAACCAAACAAGTGCAGGGGCGGACTGACAACTCATGGGGCCCCCGGGCAATAGGGGATCATGGGGCCCCTGTGTCCTTGCCCAAACTCAAAAAAGCCTATGAAAAAAGGTACCAGGGGGCATCTCATGGGGCACCCTACTGACCCCGGGCCCTCGGGCAGTGCCCGAGTTTCCAAATGGTCAGTCTGCCCCTGCTAAAGTGCAAGTTCTACACAGGTACATGAATTTGGCACATGCTGCATCACTTTTGCAGGCAGGCAAGACACTTTTGAAAAATATGTCTGCACCAATCTTTGTGAATTCAAGGGTATGTGCCTAGAGTTTGTAAGCTCTTCTCATACTTGCATGGACTTCCTCTTAGGTGCACTGGTTTCCTCCATGATCCAAAAGCATACTAGTATGTTTTTGAATGTATATACTTGGCATCCTCCAAGATTTTTTGCCGAAGTCTGTTGTGGTAGAGAGACTGCACTGTGAGCTCCTTTGGTGAAAATGAACTAATGTAAAAAGATATATGAATTCTTCAAAATTGGGTTGACTAAAAGGAGCCATAGACAGTTGGAATCTCAGCCAGTTCAGATGATACCAGCCGAGATTCGAACCATGTATGGGCAGGCTGGATGTACCCATGTTGTTCAATTGATCAATTTGGATACCACCAGGATTTGGATTTTACATGCTATTATTGCTCATGGCTATTATAGCTGCTAGCAATAATTACTGTGCTCTCCCAGCGGAGGGGCAGGGGAAGCCACAATGGATCAACAGGAGGGATTCTCCCATCAACACTGACTGTGGTGATGTGGAAATTGAGTGATTTTCTTTCCTGCAGCCCATAGTTACAGGAAAGAAAATCGCTCCATCTATGGCCAGCTTTACAAAAACTGGAGAGCGCAAAATCTGGTGCAGCTCTGCACAGACACCAATCAGCTTTCAGGGTTTTTTTGCCAAAAGACTAACTGAACAAGCAGCAGTTATGCTGGGTACACAAAGGAAGTCTCTCTTTTTTTTTGTATGAACCAGTGGGCTGAAAAAAAAATAAAACAGATGCCTTACTAACACATCCGATGTGATCTCCTCACTGAGCTATTGTGTTCTGACAGGGGGACCCCCCAACCAGGACACACTAATCATTGCTGGAAGCCATTGGCTATGAGTGCTGATCAGATGGTGGTTTGCCAGCTTTGACCGGCTTCTGTCAGATGAGGAGCTATACAAATGGGATGAAAGTCAACCGGTTCCTGTCGAACTGACCGTTTTCAGCCAAATTTCAGTATATGTGTACCCAGCTGTAAAAGGTGATTGGGCACAATGCACAGCTGCACTGGATTTTGCACTGTCAAGTTCTAATAAATTAACTCCATTGCGTTAGCTATAGCAAAGGTATAAATTATACACTGATAAACAGCCTATCATACTATTTGTTTTTTAGGCACAAGGAAATAGATCGTAACATCTTTGACTTTCTTTGTGACTGCAATATAAACAGGCAGCAGATAGCCTCTAGCACATGGACGTATAGTTACAAAGTTAGTATGTCTGAAAAAAGACAAAAGTCCATCCAGTTCAACCATTAAAAAAAAAAGGTATAATCCTATTCCAACAATTGATCCAGAGGAAGGCTAAAAAACACATGAACAGGCACCATAGGAAGCAATGTTTTTTCACATGTCATGTGAATTGGATGCAGTTCAAACCACATCCAATCATCATATATGTGAATGGGCATTAAAGTTAAATTGTTATATTTTCCTTTTTTTTTAACCAGTTTCCGCTGGCCATACATATATATGTGGCTGTCGGACAAGTGGCCTTTAATGCCGTGTGGCTGCATATGCACAGGGAATAGTTTTTCTGTGCTGAAAGATAGCTAAGCACAGTAACTAAGCTAACATGGGCAACTCCCGATGAGTACTTCCGATCTTGTGACTGCTATGACAGCCAATCACAGCAGTCATAGCCAGCATTTAGCTCCTCCTAAAGGGCTGGGAAAGAAGGGCGATGGCAGAAATGGGTTAAGCAGAGGAAATATTTCTTTATTTTTTGCTAACTATTTCCCATTGAGTAGATTTTCTTTCACTTTCTGTCCTGTAGACATAACAGGAAGTAAAATAAATCCTCTCAAACTCTTAGACAGTTTATCAGTAAAACAATTGTTCAAGTTGGATCCAATTATTTTTATTCTGGGGACAACTCAATTTTTTTATTTTTCTTTTGTTTTTAATACAAGTGCCAATGGTCTCCAGGACAAAGCAAAGCATGATCCAATTTGCTCCTGCAGGGAAAAAAATTCCTTCCGGATCCCCCGAGAGGCAATTGGATATTCCCTGGATCAACTTTACCTATAAATGTTAGTATCCAGTTATATTCTGTGTATCTAGGAAAGAAAACACAGTGTTAGAACAATAGTTTTTCTATCCTAACAACACTCTAATACCATTAACACAATTAGCTTTTGACCTGTTTGCACATTTTTAGTTATTTTGTGTTAGTTGGTTTATGGGTTCTGTCATCAATCCACCCATTCATTTTGGAGCTAGAAATGTAAAAAGATGGAATTCTCCCATGAAATTGATTAGATATTCAGGAAATACATGTTCACTTGGTCAGAATAAAATGGAAATAAAAATTAAAATTCTTCAGTAAAAAATAAACAAACTTTTTTGTAAGTTGCCCCAATAGATGGAATCTTTAGGTGGAGTTTGCTAATGTTAAAAAATGAAATGTGGAAACTGAGATAACGGTGGTTTCATTTATTTACTTATCAGACTTGTGAAGTTTTTAATTTAATTCTTGATTCTTGACTAATTACTTTTCTCTCCCTTTGTTATAACTTATTGTGAATTAAAGGAATTGTCAACAATGAACAAGGAAACCTAGATAAGCCATATAGTTAATTTGCTGTAAAACATGCATGTGTGTTCATATATTTGTTTATTAAAATCAGTCAAGTGCTTTCAGGTGGGATTTGTATGTGAAATAGATTGGCGCTAATGTGTCATTTAATTTTTCCTAGCTGAGAATATATAGTTAATTACAGCTAATTGTGTGTGTTGTATTGAAAAAAAAAAATTAAGCGGCAATGT
Organism: Staurois parvus; assembly: GCF_062004578.1. NCBI lineage: Eukaryota > Metazoa > Chordata > Amphibia > Anura > Ranidae > Staurois > Staurois parvus. Next base: position 615,666 of record NW_028318862.1, on the reverse strand, counting down.
CATTATTCAAGGCTTAAATTTGAGAATTCCTTTATCATGTCTATACAGATGTAGCAATACTATATGTGTTAATGTACCTAATTCACACATTCTTTTAAAGACAAGCTCCAAGCTGCAGTTACTCGTGTGTTTGAAAAACATTTAAGGGAACTGATTTACTTGTCAAAGGATTTGCCAATCTACTCGGCAGTCCCAAAATTCACATATTCAAGATTCACATATACCTACTAAAATGCATAGCTAAATACAACCCAATTCCACAAAAGTTGGGAAGCTGTGTAAAATCTGAGTGTTGTTAACTGCTTGCCGACTGCACTATAGCCAAGAAATGGCTACAGATCAGTCGTCTAGTTCTGCGGGGGCTTCCAAGGAAGTCCTTCCAGGACCCGGCCCCTTGTGTGCCCCTGGATTGTGCACATAGCTGATCACACATTGGGGTAAAGAGCCAATCACAATGACCCTTTACCATGTGATCAGCTGTGTCCAATCACAACTGATCACATGTAAACAGACTTTCTGCACGCTGTGTCCATATGAGGAATGGAAAGCAGATACCCAGTTAGTATGTCAGTACATGGTTTACACTGATATACAGGGCACTGATCATCAGTGATCTGATTATCAGTACAGCCCCATCATGGCCCATTAGTGCAGCACATCAGTGCCCATCCGTGCCTCCTCACCAGTGCCCATCAGTGCAGCCTATCAGTGCCCATCAGTACAGCTTCCTCAGTGCCCATCAGTGCAGCTTCCTCAGTGCCCATCAGTGCAGCTTCCTCAGTGCCCATCAGTGCAGCTTCCTCAGTGCCCATCAGTGCAGCTTCCTCAGTGCCCATCAGTGCAGCTTCCTCAGTGCCCATCAGTGCAGCTTTCTCAGTGCTCATCAGTGCAGCTTTCTCAGTGCTCATCAGTGCAGCTTTCTCAGTGCCCATCAGTGCAGCTTCCTCAGTGCTCATCAGTGCAGCTTCCTCAGTGCTCATCAGTGCAGCTTTCTCAGTGCCCATCAGTGCAGCCTCATCAGGTCAGCATTATTTGCAAGATTTCATACCAGAAACTAAGAAAAACTTAATTTTTTTCAAACTTTTCTGTCTTTTTTTCGTTTGTTTAGCAAAATATGAAAAAAACAGTGATGATTAAATATGACCAAAAGAAAGCTCTATCTGTCTCACAAAAACGATCAAAGTTTCATATGGTTACAGTGTTACATGACCGTGCAATTGTCACTCAAAGTGTGACAGCATTGAAAGCTGAAAATTGGTCTGGGCAGGAAGGGGGTGAAAGTGCCTGGTACTGAAGTGGTTAAAAGAAGAGGGGATGCCATTCCATGATAAACATGACTTTGTCCCAACTTTTTTGGAATTGAAGTTTACTTTGCCAGCTTTTTGCTGCCCAGTTCCAACTTTTTTTGAGAAGTGTTGTTGCCATTGATTCTTAAAAGGGTCCATTTTCTTAATTAAACCACTTGCCTACCGGATCCTCCATTATTTTCTATGGAGTAGTGGATGTAAATTGACTTGCGTCCATTTACACCTGTCTACAACCAATCCATTCCGTATCTGTCTAGTGCAAACTCCAACTTTAGGGGGGCTGGACTGTGGCTATTGGGAGTAGAAAAGGTCCCGACGTCAGTGGGAATAGACAATACCCTATATTTGGTGTCAGTGGGAGTAATAGCACTCCATCTTTTGTGTCAGTGGGAGGAATTGTGCCCCATCCTTGGTGTCTTCGGAGGAATTGTGCCCCATCATTGGTGTCATTGGGCCCCATTGCTGGTGTCATTGGGAGGAATTGTGCCCCTTCATTGATGTCAGTGGGGGGAATTATGCTGCATTGCTGATATCAGTGGATGAAAAAGTGCCCCAAAGGCAAGCAAAGGACCACATTCAGCTCCCGGGCCGCAGTTTGGAGACCACTGGTCTAGTGGATCAGACAGCAGTCAAGTGTAAAGGAGAGGTGGTCCATTGACATTCACCGCTCTATAGCGGATAATGGAGGGTGCCATTGGGTCTGTTTACATCCAACCATCTATAGAGGACAGCGGGATGTGTCTGTATCCACACTGCATATGTGGAGTGGACATGAATCGGCCATCCACTTGCTCAGCGGGGATCAGAAGACAGATTCCCTGCTGAACAAGTGGACTCCTGGCCTGAGGGAAACAACTGCAGAGCTATATAACAAATGCCATGTCTGACAGTCATTTCCAAACCAACAAAAGACACATGCTGGAGGACACATCACTATACGGATTCAAAATAGAAACATGTCCAACACTTGGCAAAGCAAAACAGCATTAACATTTTAAATTTCTAACTTTTTCCCATTTTGATGTACCCCATTAGCAAGCAAAATTCTTTTGCAACTCTTGCTAGCTGCCACTTTTTTATAAGAAAATGTTTTTTTACTTATTCTGTCCTTTCACACCAGCCATCTGTTCTGATAATAGTTAATGCAGGTAGAACATTCACTACCATAACTGTCTGTTTCATAGCAACCAAGTTTGTTTCACATCTTAAAGCTGTCATTACAAAAAAGAAAAAAAAATGAAGACAGCTACCAAAGTTGTGTGAACTATAATGATACAGTGTTAACATCAACTGCATTTGGAATGTGTCATCCAGTTGTCAAGATAATGCAAGATTTAAGTGGAAAAAAATAAATATTGATTAAAATGTTTGGATTACCATTTTTCGCAGCACATATATTGAAGAACAATTTTTCTGAACTGAGACCGTTCTTTGTCAGACGATATATGGTTTTTTAATGATAAAGTACAAGTATATTCTTACTGCTATGCTTCCCTGCTATTTTTTTAATCTTTGGGCAGTGCAGAATGCTATCAAAAGAGCATTATCATCTTAGTGTTGCATTATTTACTTATTTTAGATGTTCACTAGAATTGTGTCGGTGTTAATAGATCACTAAGTGAAATACAATCTTCTGGGGAACAAGAGTTATTTTAAAATAAAATGTACCAAAGATCCATTTACAGGATCTTTTGATGACAGAAGGTTTGACTAATTTATAACAAAGTATACGAAAAGGCTTTTTTTAATATTGGAGCACGTGTTATTTTTTTTAGAGTTAAATGGTTCCAATATTAGAGCATGTGTTATATTTTTAAGAATTAAATAGTTGTAATATTGGAGCATGTGTGGTGTTTTTTAGAGTTAAATGGTTCTAATATTGGAGCATGTGTGATATTTTTTTTAGAGTTATATGGTTCTAATATTGGTGCATGTATTATATTTTTTAGAGTTAAATGGTTCTACTATTGGAGCATGTGTGATATTTTTTTTAGAGTTATATGGTTCTAATATTGGAGCACGTGTTATTTTTTTTAGAGTTAAATGGTTCCAATATTAGAGCATGTGTTATATTTTTAAGAATTAAATAGTTGTAATATTGGAGCATGTGTGATATTTTTTTAGAGTTAAATGGTTCCAATATTGGAGCATGTGTGATATTTTTTGGAGTTAAATGGTTCCAATATTGGAGCATGTGTGATATTTTTTGGAGTTAAATGGTTCCAATATTGGAGCATGTGCGATATTTTTTTTAGAGTTAAATGGTTCTACTATTGGGGCGTTTGTTATATTTTTTAGTTATATGGTTCTAATATTGGAGCATGCGTTATAATTTTTAAAGTTATACGGTTTTAATATTGGAGCATGTGTGATATTTTTTAGAATTAAATAGTTCTAATATTGGAGCATGTGTGATATTTTTTAGAATTAAATAGTTCTAATATTGGAGCATGTGTGATATTTTTTAGAATTAAATAGTTCTAATATTGGTGCATGTATTATATTTTTTTAGAGTTATATGGTTCTAATATTGGAGCATGTGTTATATTTTTTAGAGTTAAATGGTTCTAAAGGCTGAAGTGTTTTTTTACCTTATTGCATTTTCTCCATTAAGGTACAAAAATCTTCTATATGCAGCTCCCCAGTCCCCTTTATACTTACCTGAGCCTGATCTTGATCCAGCACTGTTGCAGAGAGCAGGGGCCCTCTCAGCCTCCTCACAGGCTCAAAGCCATTGGCTCACGCTGCAGTCAATCACAGCCAGTGAGAAGCAAGCGGGGGCAGGGTCAAACGACTCTCTGTGTGTCTATGGACACACAGAGGTGGCTTGGGAGCGAGCCTGCATAAGTGACACACAGATATGACCCATGGAGGGCATGGAGAAACTATCAAAAATGCATATTCTAGCAGACCCTTTATTCCTTTTTTAATCCAGCCCTTACTACTGGTTATCTTTTACTTTATTACTACATTCTTTCAATCAATTTCCTATTGTGTCTTTTATACCTTTTTAATTTTATATTCCTTATTTAGCTGATTCTATTCCCTACCCTATGCTACACTATCCCTTCCTATCCCCCCCCCTTCCTCTTTGCTATCTAACTTCACTTTATTACAAACAAAATTGAAAATGTAACATCTGCGCCATATAAGATTTACTTTGCAACATCCTGGACAAAAGCTGTATATTTATTAAATGGTAAAACAGTTCCGTTATGGTACAAAAACACAAATAGGGATTAATTAGGATCCTAATTAGTGTTTGTACCTGAATTTGGCTTGGCATCAATCTCTTGTAATCCCCTGTACAGTAGAACTCAGTCTAGGAGAGAGAGGGGCAGCACTAGCAGGCAAACAGGTGTACTGGATGTATGTTTTGGCCATGAACATGTAAACTGGAGGAAAGAGCAAAGTGTACATAATCTGTGGATTTAGCGGTTCCCTGGAATTCAGTGACATTTGTAATTAGTTTACAACAACCGTGTGTTCCTTGGTCTTCATTGCTTCTCTGAATACTGCACCTGATATACTAAAAACATAATTGATGGCAGCTGTAGCCACTTATAGGTTCAATTCCAAATTAATTGCCATAATTAATGCCCTTTATGTTTTACCTTTACGAAAACTGTTTGCAAGAACTGTGACTGAAAACATATCCGGATTAATTGACTGAATAAAAAGCATGTAACTGCACACTGAATTTCCATTTTGCATATCCTATAGAACTTATTTTTTTTTTCTAAATTTGCATTGATTATTAACCAACGTATGACAAGTGGTTGGGGGCCTGAGGGAGCTAATTAAGCCAAACTGTACAATTTTAATGAGTTGTTAGGTCTTTCAGTCTTGACCTTGCAACAAGTAATTCATTAGGTTGTACATATTAATTTTAACAAAATGGCTGTTTTCAGAATGCAAAACTGAGGTAGAATGCAGATCATGGTTTTGTATAATGAACGCTCCTCATTGACACCATGCTGAACTGAAACATTGACTATGTACACAAGTTACACAACTTAGCATTGCTTTTTATATGACTTGTTTAGCAAGACTGCAGTTTTTCTCGGGTATGTTTGTTACCATGTATTTACTGTTAATTATCTTCCCATCAAATTTAGGTACCGTAATTCCATCTAAAACGTATATTTCGCTTTTACTTTATCTCCACAAATGAAAATCCCAGTGAGAGTCAAATCCCTATATGTCAGGACCCTGTGCAAATACTGCGGAGCCAGTCATTTTACTGGTAATATTATTTTAGATTTTTATATAGTGCCAACAATGTGTTGGAGATACAACAGCATGTACTATATAGTATTGTGTGTTAATATCATTTGACCAGTAGATGGCACTGTACACTAAGGTTACCAGTTGTGCATATCTGAAAACTTGTTGGTTCTCTCTCTTTCTCTCTTCAAAACCAAGATGTCTGCTGAAATGTGTTCTGTATGTTTGCAACTTAAGCCACACAAGTAAAACAGTGTTCTGCCTCATCACAAGCTACCAGTGTCTTCTCTAACACATAACCTTATCAGGGGCGGACTGACAACTCATGGGGCCCCCGGGCAATAGGGGATCATGGGTCCCCTGTGTCCTCGCCCACACTCAAACCATACCCAAAAAAGCCTATGAAAAATACCATGGGCATCTCATGGGGCCCCCTACTGACCCCGGGCCCTCGTGCTCGAATGGTCAGTCCATCCCTGTGTGTAGCCCATGTCCGTGGCACACCTTTCCTGCTGCCACATGGACCTGGCTGTCACTGGTTTCAGCCTATGAAAAGTACCAGGGGAATCTCATGGGGCCCCCTACTGACCCTGGGCCCTCGGGCAGTGCCCGAGTTTCCAAATGGTCAGTCCACCCCTGGTGCTTATATTGTCCATGCACATTAGTCCCCACCCTCAAGGACCTTACAATCGTCCCTAACTCACAATCATACTACACATACTAGGTCTGATTAACCTACAAGCATATCTATAGAATACCTGGGAGAAACCCGCACAAGCACAGAGAGAAAACTCAAACTCCATGCAGGTCATGCCATGGTTGGGTTTTGAACTGATTACCCTAGTGCTGCCAGGCAAAAATGCTAACTACTAAGTCACTGCGGTGTGAGGCCTCCAGTCTTCAAGGAATAGAAAATAATTGTTTACTCTGCATTGATGCGAACGCTGACAGTATGGAGATCCCTAGTCCTGAAATGTGATGACTTGAGCCATTATTCTGCCACTAGAAACTTTGGCGATAACCATGTCTACCCTCCTACTGTAGTCATTCTCCCATCCTTCTGCTGCATTTTTTTTCATTCTTTCACATTATGGTGAAGAAGAAAAGTCGGTCCCAAGGAACTCTTTCATATAATAAACTACTTGCTGTATAGAAGAGTATGCAGAATTCATAATAATTCTATTATATATTTACCTGACTAAGAAAATGTAAATGTAAAGCTTTCATCTCAACCATAATAAAAAAAAGTCCCAAAAAGAAAGTTCCAAACTACAATTTATTCCTTATAACAAGGATAAGGTACCAAAATTTCTGATCCTACATGAAAGAGGAGCTTCACCTCCCCTGTGCCTCACTGTATTAGTCTGTACTTCCACACATCGTGTCTTGTGCTGCCATTTTCCTTTCTGATATCTTCAGGAGCCAGTTCTTCCTAATTCTTGCAAGTAGCTCTCTGATGGATGCTTCACTAGGTCCACCCTCCTCCAGCTGCTGTGTGGAAGTCAATGCATCCTGGGGCATATCTGACATGCATATTCCTGGAGGCACCAGGAGCAGATTGCAATATCAAAAAACGTCAGCTTTTTAGGTTGCAGATTGAGGGAGGTTTACAGCTATGCAAGGTCATTATTCTATGTGAAGGTTTAAAGATTAGCTTGGAAATTTTAGTAAAGCCATATTCTAAAATATCCAAACAGATTTCATATCACAAGGTGATTGTTGACATACTCAATTAAAAACACATTTTAAGTTTTCCTAGAAAAAATCATGTGTAGCCAGGGGTGGACTGACAACTCATGGGGTCCCCGGGCAATAGGGGATCATGGGGCCCCTGTGTCCTTGTCCATACTCAAACCACACCCAAAAAAGCCTATAAAAAGTACCATGGGCATCTCATGGGGCCCCCTACTGACCCCGGGCCCTTTTGCTCGAATGGTCAGTCCGTCCCTGTGTGTAGCCCATGTCCGTGGCACACCTTTCCTGCTGCCACATGGACCTGGCTATCACTGGTGCAGAAGTCGCCCACACACAAGCTTCTCTCTCTCTTAGGCTCCAGTGAGCAGGGGGCAGGCTGTGTGGGGAGAGGAGGAGAGTGTAATGATGTGATTGAGTGCAAGAGCTGTACATATTTTAGTTGATGTCAATAACGCGGCCAGTGATGACTATGGGCTGAATCTACAGTACCAAGCCAGCACTTCTCAAACCAGCTCAGGAATTGACAGGAATTTGCCACTTCTGGATACTTACATCATGGGCGCAGGACAATTGTTAAAGTGATGGTAAATCCAATTTTTTAAATTAACTAACATGTTACATTTACCTGCACCATGCAATGGTTTTGCACAGAGCAGCCCTGATCCTCCTCTACTTGGGTTCCCTGCAGGCTCTCCTGGCATCTTCTCCTCGCCGAGTGCCCCCATAGCAAGCAGCTTGGTATGGGGGCACTCTTGTGGCACACTCCCGGGCTGCACATCCATTGGAGCACAGAGCATGGTTCGGCTCAGCCCCCCACTTTCTCCTCACTGGCTGTGACTTGCAGCAGCAGGACCCAATGGCTCTAATGTCTGTCTCTGAGCCTATGAAGAAGGAGAGAATAGAGAGAGCCATTGCTCTTTTGCACATCATTGGGTCAATACGGGGCTCAAGGAAGTATTGGTGGGGCTGGGGGGGAGCTGCATGTAGAAGGTTTTTTTTACCTTAATGCAGACAATGCATTAGGTAAAAAAAAACTTCAACCTTTAGAACCACTTTAAGGCTGTGTTTACAGCCACAGAGTCAGAGGAGAGCACTTTCACTGCCCCATTTTTCAGAGGACACTGTGATTGGGTACGATTGGTCTGGAGGACTGCTGAGACTGCGATGGATGTAGTCCCCAGGAGATAGTTTTCTATTAAACCATGAAAAGGATGGACTACAAGTCCCAGCAGCACAGAGAGCTGGGAGAAGAAAAAAAGGGAAGAAAAGCCTTGGGTTAGGGGCAATATTATGCAGAACGGTGGGAAATTAACATAAAAGCGGGCTGCTGTATCAGAGCTCTGCCTGCTGCAGAGCTCACCACAGTGTTGGAAATACAGAGAGACTCTGCTTCCGACACAACCAGGTCTTTGGGAGATTGTTATTGCTGAATCCCGTGTTGTGGCTGACATTGCCAAGTCAAGGAGGGATCGTCATCATCAAGTCCTGAGCTGCAGCTGATATCACAGATAGCAGGAGGAAGGGTAATCACAGATTGTTTGGTGGTGCGAGTCTGCTGGCCACAAACTCCTGCCCACTGCTTAAAGAGACCGTGTCACCTATTGTTAGGTTACAGTTTGGACACTTACGCCCGGTATTGTGGGATCCTTTCAAGTCCCGGTGCTCCATCGCTGTAACTTTGGGCCCCAAGAATACCATACTGGCCAGTGGGAGGGGTTTTGAGAGACTAAAGGACCTTTAGTTCATGATACCACCCTTAATTAGGACCTCCCTTGTTTTAGGGTTTCGGAGCAGAGACATTTGGTGCTCCGGTTAATTATAGCGTTATAATGTTATACACGCTGTACAATATTTAAGTGTTCTTGCATGGCAAGGCCACTTACTGTTATCTCACGTATATATTCTTATTATTATAGCCAAATTTACCACCCTAACTCCTCCCACAGTTTTTACACTACATAGACAGTAATATACCGAAATGTGCGGATTGTTCCCGATTGGCGCGCTATTACTTTGTGGAACGTTTCGCCGAATGGTTCGTTTTTGTAGTAAAATTGGTCCCATAGGAATGAATGGCAGAATGTTCAAAACTAAAGTGGGAGCTGACAAAACCTTTTCCCAGTTACTCAAGCCACTCCAACCACACAACAGTTACTCAAGCCACTCCACCCAGTTACTCCACGCACTCCAGTTGTAGACTACTGGTGGAGGCAAAAACACTTCACACAATTTCCCCAGAATTGGTTAGTGTAATGTTTACTATCTTTACTAACTCCAAACACTCTATACAGTTACTCTGCCTACTCCATAAAGTTACTCTGCCCAGTCCAACCTTTTCACAGTTACTCCAGCCACTTCAACCACACAACAGTTACTCAAGCCACTCCACCCAGTTACTCCGCCCACTCCAGTTGTAGACTACTGGTGGAGGCAAGAACACTTCACACAATTTCCCCAGAAATTGTAGCTTTTCTAGTCATATCTGATAGTTTTCACTTGTTATTTTTATTTGTTTAATTGATTTATTGGGTTTGTTGTATAAATAAATATTCCCTCTTTTGCCTTGGTGTGTTGAGGATCTGGCATTGCCAAAAGGGTCTTTAACATCTGGAATAAGAGGATCCATACAATAGCGGGGGGTAAGCGCTAGACATGAAATTCTGAAAAGGTGGTTTTAAAAATCAGTCAAATATGACTGAATTTACTTCACTAATTATGCTACTTTCATATAAAGTCCAACTCATTTGGAAGATATACAGTTTGTGCAGTTTTACATTAAAACATTTCTAACACAAGGAAAATAATCAACTGCAAAAATCAAAGGGTAGCTACCAGCATATAATGAATGCAGACAGCAATTGGTTTTCATTTTGAGTTCCAAATCACATATCTGTTTACGTAAAGCTATGAAGAAAAAAGATTTAGCTTTAAAACTTTAAATGAATGACTGTATTTCTACTGAAAATAGAAACAAAATGTAACTGATAACTATACCAAGAAAAGTCGCCACTTTGCACCTGCCATCTAGAGCCATAGGCCTGCTGTGCTCAATGGTTAAATTGACCTTGAAGAAAAAAAAAGCTCAAAAAAGCTCTCAAAAAGCTAGAACTGCATTACAAACAATTGAACCATTTGACCCTCTCACCAAGGCTGCTGGTAAGGGGGTACCACTGATCCACCTGTACTGTGCCTGGGCCAGCGGGGGACCCAGGCAGCAGGGGGAATCATATGTGGGCAGGGAAGGTGATCAGTGCAGCTGTGGGGGGGAATTACTTGAACCGATCCGCTGTATGGTCTCTCTGACATAGCAGCTGCAATCTGGCTTCTCCTCCAGCTTCATCTGCTGCAGAGAGAGACACACAAGGGATGGGTTCCAGTAATTGCCCCCCCCATGCCACACCAATCACCTTCCCTGTGCACCACCACTGCCTGGGCCCCCATGTGTGCCCCCCAAGGAGCGCTGCTTACCTCCCTCCGCTCCCTTTTGCTGACTGCTGTAGACACACAAGGGGATGTTTCAGGATGGCGAGTGGAAGAATGGGAGATTAAATATGTCATATTTAGTGGTCCCTTCTTTCCTGAATGAACACAATGAGTGATTGGTACTGACCATTTATTGTGTGCATTCATAACTGATGCAAAATATACTGTGTTTACTTTACTTCAGTTTGTGAATGAACAGGAGCCTTAGTACATATCGCTTTGTGTTCATTCACTGTCCAGTGCAGCTGAGGCTGCAGAGGAAGGGACTGAAGAATTTATATACACTGTCTGTGTTTGGGGCTGTACACATACATCCACATGCCTGACAAATTAGGGCCTGCGGGCTGTGTTCATACAGCTGCTGTGTCCCCATAGTGTTCTATAGCCTGCCTACACACAGCCCCAACCACATAATAAAACACTGATTAACAGTGCAGAGGCCACAGCACCCCCATGTGAAGGAGCCCCAATACCTCATTTACACACAGAGCTTTATTTAATAACTAAATACAGTTTTCTTTTTTTAGATTTAGCAGAAATTGTGTTATTGTGTTGTTTATGTTGTGTTTCTGTCTACTAATAATTATTTTAGCGTATTTTTTTTGGGGGGGGGTGGTATTTAGGGGTTTGTGGGGTCTCTGTCAGGTAGGTTGTATGGGACCCTGTGATTTCTTACATCAGCCTTGCCTGTCACTACAGTACATTTTCCATGAAAAGGTTTGCAGTAACTGCGAGGCTTTATTTATATGTGCGAACAGGGAGCAGAAAAATTCAGCTGTTGAGAAATGGTTTTATTGCCCCCGAACACTTGCCTGAACATTGACATGAAGATGCTCACAGAAACACATTCTTCAGCTGAGTTGCTGTGCTTCATGTCCGCAGCAAAATTTAAACAGCATGTCGCTTTCTGCATAAAGCAACTAATGCGAGTCTATAGGTTCTATGGGGTATTTAAAGGGTTTAATCAGACAGTGAAGAAGCAAAATTTCACCTCCTCACTGACTGTAAAACACCTTTGCCCAGATCACTTTTCAGAGGAGTGGCAGTCCTCACAGCACGTCTAAATGAGACCTAAGAGAAGAGCGTACATACTCTGACAGTGTTGAACAAGGCTTCAGTGATGAGTAAGATCGACTCAAACATTGGCCCATCATGTGGGCGAATACATGAACGGTAAGGGTGTTCGGTGGGCTCTTCACCCGCTGTGCCCCACAATGCACTGCTCCCTGAAAGTGCATTGTGATTGTGACCACAGGTCAGGTGCAATGCTTTGGCCAATCACAGCGCATAATGATGTCATAAGGGGGCGGGGTGACACTGCCCCCTTGTGACGTCATCACAGTATTTAAGAACTGTCATCTCAGTGCAGCAGTCAGGCGGTGGGAGCCAGTGACAAAAGCAGAGCTTTTTTTTTTTCTTTTTTCGGGTCGGCGTTGGGCATCATGATTCACATTGTATCTACTTTGGGGGACATTTTTTATTTTTGTTTTTAATTAAGGACTTGTCAAAGACTGACTTCTGTCATTTTTTAAACTACATTTATTTTTTGTGAATGAGTAGCGGTATTATGTACCCCATACTCATTCACATAGAGGGGGCCAGAATCTGGGGGCCCCCTTGTTAAAGGGGGCTTCAGGATTGTGATAAGCCTCTTGCCCGTAGACCCCCCACAACCGCTGGTTGTGAGGAAGAGGCTCTTGTCCCCATCAACATGGGGAAAAGGTGCTTTGAGGGGGGGCCCACTGCTCCAAAGCACCTTCCCGATGTTGAGGGCATATGGCCTAGTATGGTTCGGGGGGGGGGGGGCTCGTTCTTCCTTCCCCTTTCCTGTCTTGCTGGGCTGCAAGTTTGGATAAGGGTCTGGTATGGATTTGGGGGGGGACCCCCATGCCATTTAAAAAAAAAATTTGGTGTGAGGAGTTTCCCTCAAAATCAACACCAGACTCGAAGGGCATGGTATGGATGGATTTGCTAATTGCCGGGCAATGCCGGTGATTCTTTTTACATTCAGCTATCAGCGGGGAATCCCGCTGACAGCTACAACATTAAAGAGTGTTTTCACTGCTAAAATACCCAATGACTTAATATTATAACTCATGCGGTATTTGGTAGCTGTGCAATATCTTACTGGATGCTCAGATGCGATAAGATTCCGCTTAGTGAATTGTCCCCTCTGTTCAAAGTTCACATTCAAACTTTCGCTAGGTTCGAATGTTCAACCGCAAACCAAACGGGGGGGGGGTGTTTGGAAGACACTTCCAGGATTGTTGATTTCTTAGGTCTCCCACAGATCTCACTGGTTCCTCCAGCTATACTCCATAGTTGCAGTAGTGACCTGGAGATCAGCAGTAGGAACCAGTGATAGCTGCAGGAAACCCAAAAGATTAATACTCATAGAAGTGTCAGTCGTTGACTTTGGACCATCGCATCAGAGCAACATTTAGCAGCAGGGTGCAAGGAAAAGTGAATATGTAGACCAGGGGTGTCAAACTGGCAGCCCTCCAGCTGTTGCTAAACTACAAGATCCATCATGCCTCTGCCATTCAGAGTCATGCTTGTAACTGCCAATCTTGCAATGCCTCATGGGACAGCTGGAGGGCCGCCAGTTTGATACCTGTGATCAGGGGCGGACTGACCATTTGGAAACTCGGGCACTGCCCGAGGGCTCGGGGTCAGTAGGGAGCCCCATGAGATGCAGACCAAAAAAGAGATTTGTGAAAAGAGATTTCCAAAACTTTTCTGAGTATCGCATTCTGTCCATAATGTAACCGCTTTCTTGTGAATCTCTTTTCACAAATCTCTTTTTTGGTGTGCATATTTTTTGGCTACTGGATGGAAGCCATATATTGGGTGATAGAGTAATTTATATTTGAACCTCTAAACCTATTTTTTACTAACAGCCCCATGAGATGCCCCTGGTACCTTTTTCATAGGTTTTTTTGAGTTTGGGCAAAGACACAGGAGCCCCATGATTCCCTATTGAGGGTCCGGGGTCAGTAAGGGGCCCCATGAGATGCCCCTGGTACCTTTTTCATAGGCTTTTTGAGTTTGGGCAAGGACACAGGGGCCCCATGATCCCCTATTGCCCGGGGGGCCCCATGAGTTGTCAGTCCGCCCCTGCCTGTGATGTAGACTCTAATTTTACAGTCAAAGCTTTCTTTACCATAGTGACAGGGTCCCTTTAATAGTCAGCCGTTGTTAATATAATTTAGATATGCTATTTATTTATTTAGGTTAGCGGTGCAGAGCAGATGGTCAATATTGATGGACATGATATATTTTACAAATACACTAAGATAACAAATTCATTTTTCAGCATTTACTTTTGATAATAACTCAATTGCAGTGGAATGCAGGAAATCAAGAGCAGCCATTATTATACTTTGGCCGGAGAGAGATGCTCGCAGCTGTATACTGGAAAGGCAATGAGAGAAAAAGCATCCTGACTGTCCTGATAAATAAATACACTCAGTCAGTAGCACAAGCCTGGCAGACACACAATTCAGAATCTCTTCTGTAGGCAGAGATTTCCAAGTAGCTGTGCCAGATTCTGAAGGCATATTTCACATTTCCTCGGGGGGATCCATACCTTCTAGAATAAATGCTGTTAATTTGATGGCGAGCCAGATTATTGGATGGCCAAAGAAGAATATATACTTAAAATAACTGCAGAATTATGGCCAAAACTATGCGACTATTTGACAATGCATTTCTTTGTTTCTTAAGAAGAATCAACAAAACTGTAATGGTTGCATTTGCTATTGGATTATTCTTAACTAACAGAATATCTTGCTAGATATTGCAAAACAATATTGAAAAAAGAACAGACTTTCCCAACAGCGCTCATCAAATATAAGGTACAAATAAAAATGCAAATATAAATTGTAATACAGAATACCTCATTCCCAGGCCCAGTACAAGTGGATCAGTGGTACCCCCTTACCAGCAGCCTTGGTGACAGGGTCAAATGGTTCAATTGTTCGTAATGCAGTTCTAGCTTTTTGAGAGCTTTGAGCTTTTGTTTTCTTCGGGGTCAATTTAACCATTGAGCACAGCAGGCCTGTGGCTCTAGATGGCAGATGCAAAGAGGTGACTTTTCTTGGTATAGTTATCAGTTACATTTTGTTTCTATTTTCAGTAGAGCCTGAGCCTGATCTTGATCCAGCGATGTGCATGAGAGCAGAAGCTATCTCAGCTCTCTCCAGCCATTGGCTCCTGCTGCTCTCAATCACAGCCAGTAAGAAGGAGTGGGGTGGGGCCAAGCCACACACTGTGTGTGCGGTTCAGGAGAGAGCCCGCATGAGTGCCCCATAGCAAGTAGATCACATCAAAGAGCCAAAGAGAAATGCACATGACTGCTCCACCACAGGTAAACCGAAGGTAGGACCTCTTCCTGGAGAAAATAGCTCATGTGAAACAGCTCACGATGCAAACGGGTTCTGAAACATCCACAATGCCCTGGGAGGAATGCTGGGAGTTGTAGTTCTACAGATTACATGACTAAAGCAGCCTGACTGACCCCCAGGAGATTGCTCAGTCCTCTGTAGTCCATCATAGGGGCCGCCATGTTGGATTATAGTCACCTGGGGGTCAGTCAGGCTGCTATAGGCACGTGATCTGTAGAACTACAACTCCCAGCATTCCTCCCAGGGCATTGTGGATGTTTCAGAACCAGTTTGCATAGTGTGTGCTGTTTCTCATCAGCTGTTGTCCTACCTTCCGTTTACCTGTGGAGGAGCAGTCCGGTGCATTTCTCTTTGGCTCTTTGATGGGATCTACCAGGGGCGGACTGACAACTCATAGGGCCCTCGGGCAATAGGGGATCATGGAGCCCCTGTGTCCTTGCCCAAACTCAAAAAGGCCTATGAAAAAGGTACCAGGGGCATCTCATGGGGCCCCCTACTGACCCCGGGCCCTCGGGCAGTGCCCGAGTTTCCAAATGGTCAGTCTGCCC